>NC_135035.1:8181818-8484848 GCF_051020975.1 Osmia lignaria lignaria
TCAGTAGCAGCGCGACCTCGAGAAGGTTATCGCTCGGTCTACCTTTAAGGCACACCGGTCAAACATCCTTCGAATCTTCTGACGACGATCAAAAAAACCCGTCAGGCTCCCCCACGTCCCCTACAGCAGCTCCCGTTATACCCGCGGCAGCAGGTTCCTCCACTAGGTGAGTTTCTCCCGTATCGATCAAAAATGATCCCCGATATTTGACAGAGAAAAAAAATAATTACCAAAATGTCACAGTAATGGCCGGAGGAGTCACTACTTGCTGAAGCGGCGGCAGCTGTTCAAGTTTGGGATGCGGGGGAGCGAAGCCGGATGCTTTACCTGGCCTAGAGGCCTTGCGGTTGGCCCGGACAACACCATCGTCGTGGCCGACAGCTCTAATCATCGTGTTCAAGTAACTAAAAATTGCAATATTTTAATAATAAAAATTTGCGTCTTTCACGGAGCAAGAAAGATAAAAGTTACCCTTCATTTTCAAGGATAACTTCTTTAATTATTATTTTATGAGGTTAATGATTCTTGTGTTAATAGCATCATGAATCTAGAGATCCACGGTTCAAATCCTTGGTTCCCAACATTTTTTTTTTTTTTTTAATGATAATTTGTCTCTTTTTGAATAACTTAAATTCTATAAAAATTGTCCACAAAACGAGGTGTAGGCGTGTTCAGCTCGATGAGCTCTACAAGCTAGCAAAGTTTCATTAATAAGTGACTGTAACACTTGGGTAGTTCTCCATGTTAGACTACGGCCGGAGAAATCAATTAGTTGTACCACTGACTCGACTCTCGTCTATTATTTACACGTATCGGTGGGGGAGGAAATTCATCGAATCTCACTCGTGTACATATACTAACGTAAATGTATCGCAAATAGAATCAGGTTTGAAATATTGTGCGTGAATTTTGCAGGTATTGGACTGTAACGGGAACTTCATGAAGGAGTTCGGAACATATGGAAGCGGTGAGGGTGAATTCGATTGCCTCGCCGGGGTGGCCGTGAACAGGATCGGGCAATACATCATCGCGGATCGTTACAACCACCGAATACAGGTTCTCGATCCTTCCGGTCGTTTTCTGAGAGCCTTTGGCTCCCAAGGAAGCGCAGACGGTCGATTTAATTATCCTTGGGGAATCACCACCGATGCTCTTGGATTTATTTATGTGTGCGATAAAGAGAACCATCGCGTCCAGGTACGTGTTATCGCGATACTGTTATTTATTATTATTTACGTCACGATACAATTCGCGAAGTCGTACGAACAAAGAAAAACGCTCGTACCTTCTGATGGATCTCTGCTTGTATTGCTATCTACTGTATTATGAACATACGATATTGATTATTTAGATAAGATGTTAGTTTTCAGTGTTCTCTTAACCCCCCCTACAGCCCTCAGTATATGTGTACCACAATTGTGTACAGTTGATCCTGAATAAACGTATCAACTTTTTTTCTGCAATAAACAGTTTAATTCTAAGCTGATTCTTTGTATGAACCCTTGAAACGTCTTTCCGAGAAGCGAGTTCAGCCACGAGAAAGCATACGGAGAAGTAACGTATTCGACGAAGCGTAAGTGATGTACGAAAGAAGAACGCGATTTTCATCTAGAAATAAAAATAAAGAAAACAGTTCCTTAGATTCGTTTCACCCATTTCAATGCTAAACACTTTCAACGAACCGTACGTAGATGTGTAACAATTTCCGTTCATGAATTAAACATGACACTCAGAGTATTCACAGTACTAGCACCGCTTCGATCGTTACAGATGCAAACACCTGTTCATAAGACCCGATGACACAAATGTCACGATGTATATAACAGAAGGTATTCTAACAGCGTGTCACCATCATGTTAATACGAATTTCGAGAGACATTTTAAAAAGCAACCCCTTTTTTGTAACAAAAGAAATCCCCGGATTTTCGTGTAATCTGTCTAAAAGCGTCTGTTTTCGCAGGTGTTTCAATCGGACGGTACGTTCGTGGGCAAATTCGGTTCCTGCGGAAGCGGACGCGGCCAATTGGAGCATCCTCATTACATAGCGGTGAGCAACACGAACCGCGTGATCGTGAGCGACGGCAACAACCACCGTATACAGATTTTCGACGTGAACGGTCGTGTGCTGACCTCCTTCGGATCCGAGGGTTCCGACGAGGGTCAGTTCAAGTATCCCCGGGGTGTCGCTGTCGACGACCAAGGCTACATCGTGGTCGCCGATTCCGGTAACAACAGGATACAGATATTCAGCCCAGAGGGCGCGTTCCTCAAGTGTTTCGGCGGTTGGGGTAGCGGCGACGGTGAATTCAAAGGCCTAGAGGGTGTTGCTGTCACGTCGACCGGTAATATCGTCGTCTGCGATCGCGAGAATCACCGCGTCCAAGTGTTCTGAATTCGTTTACAATCAATCTATCTATTCATCACCCTAATCTATCTTTCTCCCCTTTATTTGCGTCGACCAGGGACGTCGAGCGATCTCAAGGAGCTTTAAAATCGATACAGCATTTCTCAAGGTTCTTTCTACACAGTACGCGTAATTAGAACACGAGCAACGCTGTGGTCCGATAAAAAAAAAGGGATTTCCAAGTGGACGAATTATTATGGAAACGAGACCGACGGTCAGAATCTCGACGGTTTCGTTTGAAAGGGTTGAAACACGTCGCGTTAACCGCTTGCTTCGTTAGGATATTAACATAGCTGTGTTGTGTTGAGCTAATTTTCTCGCAGGGGAAACCCTTTGATACAGACCATGGAAGCTATTGTCTCTGAAGGGGAGGGGGATTATTCAAGCTATCGATCGTGTCTGGAACTTACCTCCCTTTTGCAATTGATCTCGATGATGTAACTCATCGAGGATTAAAGAAAAAAAAACTCTTGGACGTCGGTGTGATTCAAAGATACTGGTTTAACAGAAAAGAAAAAAAAAATATGTACATCGTTTATCTTCTCTCTCTCGTCTTACCACCCCCTCCCTTAATTCTGTCACCCTCCTCGTGCGCACATCATATCCGCGTAACGTAATTTAATTTATACTCAAAGTGACAACAATACAGTTTGTACCGTTTGTATGCTTTAAATAAATTGTTGCGGAAGAATGAAAAAAAAAAAAAAATGGAACAAAACCCTTGGTGTTTAAACACACCCCTTGTTGTTTTGCTAAAAGAAATTTGTAGAAACTGAAGGTGGGAAAAAAAAAGAAAAAGAAAAAGGAATTATCACCTTTTAGCGATCCAAATGACGACCTTGTTCTGGTAAACCATCCCCTGGAAAATTAGGACGATTCGGTGGCGTGACTTGGACGATTGCCTAGAGCTAGAATAGAGAAACAAACAAGGGGGTAAGTCAGAAGGTAAGTGAGTCAATAAATATATAATTTATTAAATGCAATGATGAAATGGTGTAACAATAGGGGGTGGGCGTATGGTGATCCTAGGATCACCATAAAGGGCGGACAAGAGGTAATACGCTGCCCCAGCCCAACGCACCCCGGATCGGAAATATAGATAAAATATTTTCGTTATTATTTACAATATTAGTTGAACGTTAGTCAATAAATAATAAACAGTGGCGTAATCCTTTATTTAATATAATTTAATAATGTAATATTACGTTTGCGATAATAAAAATATTACAAGAGATGGAGCCTTTATTACCATTATTCGTTTCCACTAAAAGTAGCACGAATCTGTTTTAATTATTGCCGCCATCGTTCGAAAATTCACGTGAAAATAGACGAAATTCCCTTTGAAAATACTTCCCTCTTCCTACGAAATTCTTTTCATTCTTTTTTAATTTAACGTCGATGCTGTTACGTCCAAAGGGAAAATTGACTTGTTTTTTTGTTTCGGTGAATGTTCGAACGCGAATAACGTCGGCTGGATGTAGATGTCGAAACAGCTGTCGAAACCATCAACCTTCCGGGATAGTCGCTCTTCGCGAAATCGAATGGGATTTAACAAATGAATTAATCGGCGTTACGTTTCCTCGATATCGTGTAGAAAAATCGCATTTAGACGACGCGAGACGTCGGGACACCACGCCATTCGGATTTATCACAACGAAAGTACGCGACATGCTTGGACGTTATTATCGAGTAATAATACAGAGCGTTTGATACCTCGATAAGACTAGAAATATGTTTATGTATCGCACGGGCCAGGCAGGCAGCAAGCAGGTACAAAGTGACCGTCGTCTTTAATCAAGGAACAGTGTGTAGAACATGAGCTAGGCACCGATATCCGATCGTTTCGACCTTTTCGACATCGTGATACAAATGTCCTACGGGATACCTCGTGATACATCAACACGATCTCGAAACACGACCGTTATCATGAGGAGAAAGCAAGACATACGTAGACAGATTATTTGGAATTTTTTTATCCGATAAAATTTTTCTATTTCTTTTCTGTTATTCGTTTATGGAATGATATTGTAAAAATTGAATTCTCTTTATACAATAGAGAGATTGTAGAGAATCGTGTTGATTTATAACGAGACATCTTACACGCGTATATATCTCGTGCGAATCATCTTGGAGACTTGGACAATTGGAAATATTCGAATCTATAGCGCGAATCAATCATTCCCAATTAGAAGAGAAGTTTTCATTGAATAGTTTCCTCTATACCTACTGATTCGTCTCTGCATCTAGAAAGTTTAGTTTGAAAAGTGGCATGACATATTTGTTTTCTCATCTGTATCGAGTTTAATTAAGTAGTAATAAAGTTATAATTAATTATTTAATTAATTAATTAAAGTGGCAGCAGTTAGGCCATGCGGCTCCTATCATCTAGTCGTCTTTGACTCTTGGCTTTCTTACGTAGATTTAAAAATTTCTTTACTTATTAAACTTTTTTTTTTTGTTGTTATATTTTGAGAATAATTTGCATTAAGTGTGACTTTTAAAGTTTATGTATCCTCGAAGCGCCTACCCTAGCGATGTCTTTTAATTAATAAGTATTTTTTATGCATTTTTTCAAGTATTTTTTTCCTTTTTCTCGGTTTGTTCATCGCCTTCTTCATACCCTCGATAATTTCGGTGTACGTGGTAATTAATGCGATTCTAGAGTATTAACGGGGAATTCTGAAATATTTCCACCACGGTCGTCGACTTTTCCATCTGGGGAACCAACCCTTATCGCGACTGAAAAATACCGTGTGCTTAATATTTTTTTTTTCTGATACACTTGTCCTCGAATTTTGGAAAAGCGACGTAACCGCTCGTGTTTTAGAGATCGGGCCATTGTCTCAAAAACCCTGGAAAAAAACCGATTCAATTCGGCGTGTAACGGACCTATAATTTCCTTCTATCGTTCTGTTTGTCTGAAAGTCATTCTTTGCGCGTAAAATTTCAAAAATTTGATTGCCACGCACAAAGTTGCACAAGCCCGACGCTAAAGACTAGAAAAAGAAAAAACAACGATTCCTAAGGGTGAGATTTCCTTTCGTCATCGGCCTCGTTTTCCCCCTTCTCATTCATCTTCTTTTTTTTTTGTATTTTTCTTTTGTTTGTTAATGTACTATACTCGCTAGCCCTCGTTTAATAGGTTTTCTTAAGTATGTAATAAGCAAAAATATGAATATAATAATAGTTTTGTGTATATAATAATAATTACCATTATTATTTTACTCGTCTCATTTTAAGTATCGATAGGATCGTGATTAATTAATTAATTAACAATGATTAAAAGAGTGTAAGAATTTGTTATCTCTTTCTTCGCTCTTCTTCCATTCGCATCCTTCCCAACTCATCAGCATTCCCGTTCTCATTTTTTTTTTCTCTTCTTTGTATTCATTATCAACTAATAATTCTTTAAGCTTAATGGCATGAAAATGCTCGTTGGAATTGACTCGTGTGTGTACAATTTACCTAGAATCTTTTTATCTTCTCGTTCCGTTACGCGATCCGCATAATTTTATTTAAACCACGCTACCAAAAACCTCGTAGCTCGTCTTCAAATCACCGGAGGATCAACACAGGAATTTCCCTTTTTCATTTTTTTGTAACTTTTTTCTATTTTTTAATTATCGAAAAAACGAGGATCATCGATCGGTCCATTCTATCCGACAGATCTGACGGCGTATAATTATCTCGACTCACCATAACTGGAATTTTCATTACTTTTTGTCTGTCTGTCTGTCTGTTCCCCGTCTCGGCGACAGGGAACCGATTTAGTTTCTCTGTTTTCACTTGTAACCTGTATATTTTTTGTTTTAGTATTTTCTGCGGAAATACTTTCTTCGATCACCATTAAATTTTATCACAATAGATTTTTGTCTTCTTAAATCAATCTGAACGCGGGTACCACGGCTGTGCCCCCGTGTGCATAATTCCGCCTCGCTACGCCTTAATTTACCTCATCATCATCATCATCATCATTTTTTTTTTTTTTAATCATTTATTCCCTTCTTTCATTATCTAAAGAACCTTTTAAAAAAATCCCCTACTGGAGAGAGAAACGGTAGGTAGTTTTGTAACAATGTAATCGACTATCTCTTACCCTATTATGTAAACTCTACGAAGTTGATTATACTGTGACTTTAAGCACAGCCCGTGGATGAAAGTGCCCTCCCGTTAAAATGGAGAAAGGGCTCTTTTAATTTCTTTTTTTTTTGTAGATTTTCTTTTTTATTTGGTTTATACTTTTACTTTTTCTTACTCTCTCCCTCTCTCGCGCTCTGTATCTCTCTTTCTCTCTCTCTCTCTCTCGTGTTTCCTTCTAGAGCTCAGATATACCAGATTTCCTCGAAAATAAGATGCTTCTTATTCATCGACCTGAATTGTATTGCCTTTCTTTTGTTAAGCAACAAAGAAGTTTCGTGCAAGGAAGAGATCATTGCTGCCACCTAATAGAATTACGCTGCATGGATATCTATTGAACGTACCTGTACAATAGATACCCGCCAGTATAATTATTATCATGGCAATTGAACATTCGTGTCATGCTCGACTTTAACAGAATATAAATAAGGAAAAATGATTTCAAAATTCGATTTCGCGTAAAAGCTGTGAAAAGACAGTGAAAATTAAATAAGAAAAGCATTCGACGATTCGAACGTTTAATATAATACTTAAGTGAATCGTTAGAAACGCAAAGCAAATCAAGCGTCTTTGATTAACACAACGCATAATTGCAAAATAACACTAACACGCGTTTCCTCACTCCGACAAATCAATATATACGAATATAAACGAAACTTAGAGTATCGTCGATCAATATCATAGAACAAAGAGAAGAAAAAAACAATAAGTCTTATCAATACTGTTCTCCTTTCGTCGCGACATCGAGTCTTGTACTTAAATTATTTAAAGTAAAAAAAAGAAAAAAATAAGCAACAAAGAAAACAAAAATCGCGCGACAAGGAAAATGGACCTCGAGAACGGCTAGGTGCCAAAACTATAATAATAATAATAATAATAAAAAAGAAACAAAACTATCTATAGAGTGTGCCAAATCAATGCAAATATACGTATAAAATAGTCGTTCTCAAAGAAGGTATCAGCAAAGAAACATAGCCTCCTTTGTACTCTCAGTCGTAAAAATTATTCGAACAATCGATGCCTGAAGCCGGATGCCGACATTCTCTGAACATGCTTCGATCAACTCGATCTCAAAAATACTTATGCTTCGTCTATTATGCTCGATTAAGTGTTAGACGCGCGCGTGTACGCGTGCCGAGAGGACAATGAAACCCACCTACCTCTGGTACCACTTAAGCCTCGCGTCGACCGAGGAAATAAAGAAAAATGCAGGTAATACGTGATAATAAATAATGGCAGCGTTTGAGAATAGTAAATAGAAGAGAATTGAAGCGAATTGATAAAGAAAAGAATATATAAGATCAGGGACGAGGCACGAACCTTGAGTCGAGCTGCAGGGGACAAAGATGCGAAAGGTGGAAAGATTGTTTAGATTAAAAAGGCAGGTACACGATTAATTTAGGGATAATAAGAGAGCAAAGCTTGTCCGTCTTGGTGGCCGTCAATTTTCCCATCGAACTTTTACCGATCGTCGAGAAAATACCAAATGACGACGACCATATATATACCGGACGGCTAGGCTCTTATTACTTTGCTTCCGGTGTAACATCGCCATTCTGCGTGCCGTTCGATCGACAGTCAATTAAGTGACCTCTTGGTTGGCGGCTACTAGGCTGGCCCCTGGGCTAGATGAGGGCGAGCTTTGGGGGGCAGCAACCGCCCGTAAAATGCCCGCTGGCGGCCTCCCGTTCCCGTTTGCGGCGGCCCTGGCGTTCTGCAGCCTAGGTTCGAGAAATAGCAGATCGTTTCATGTAGATCGTGTTCAACCACGTTCAGCTACTTGCGAATGTGCGTACATGACACTGAATGATCAAGCACTCTGAAGAACACGTCAACTACGAAACAACGAGCGCATCTAAATCGTTCAATCCGCAATTAACGCTTTGCTCTTTGTCGAATTGGAGTACTTTCTCTTAACTCGGTTCGATCACTTTTGATTCACTTTAACGAATTAGTATTCTTTCGAATGCCATTATCCTGTCGCTAAGCGAAAAGTACTTCAATCTAACAAAAATATCAAATAAATAGAAATAGAAATGAAAGAACTATTCTATATATAAAAGGAGCAAAGCGATAATTGAAGAGTATCTTCTCGTCTCTATGAACAAGCCTCCGTATGAACATCGTTGCATGGACTGGTGTGTTACGTCGTACCACGGTTAAAGACATATAAAAACAGAAAACACAAAGCACCGGTTACATTCCGTAATTATAACACAGAAGCTAATCAAGGAATGATTTCGTTTCGTATACGAGAGAGATCGTTAAGTTTCTTTTCATTTTATTTCTTTTCTTTTTCTGTATTTCTTTTGTTATCGATGTCGTGAAACAGGGTGCACTGATCGTCCTGGTGAAAGCGATAGAGCAAGTATCCCTCGTAGAGATACAGGGAGCGATAAACGAGCAGTGTTTGCCGCGCGACAATCGCCCTACTTGTTTTTCGTTACTTACCGGTCGTGAATCGTCCCACGACAAGCTGCATTAGTACACACAGAAGAGGGAGACTTTAGAACTTTAGATGTCTTTCGTACGATAAGCCTTTCGTGTGCTAACAAGAAGTCTACATAACTAATAATGCGTGCACATCGTTGCAACAGGAAATGCAATTATGTGCACCGACTGATACTAACTTGATTTTCGACTGCCTCATAAACTGTTGGATCTTCCTGGCAGCCTGATGAGCAGCCTGTTGATGAACCGCCTGCTGTCTCGAGCTAGCCGAGCTTGGACGCGAACGATAATTCCGATAGTTACTTTGTATCACCAGAGCAGCCTTCGTAGCTTGTCTGCGAACATAAAGGAAAGTAGAAGAACGTGAGGTAAGAAGTTTGAAAATTTATACTCGTTTATGTAACGTGCGTGTGTGCGTATAAATGAAGAGGAATAGCGAAAGAAGCGAAGAAAGGTAAAAGAAGCTTTCATCTCAAACAAATGTCGTATTAATTTAATGCCAGGTTAATTTTGTATTCGGAACGACGCGGCGGAGGTAAGGAAGTTCCAAAAGTTTTCGAATTATTTACGATGCCAATTAAAAGTTCGCCACAAGCCCACCTTTGGGAGCTGGATAGAATGAACTTTCCTGAAATCCGTCCGATTCAACCGGATCGTTAAATTTGCCCCCCCCCCCGCAATGGTACGCCTTGTCCTCTGCGTTTTATTAATTGCCGCTTATTAAAACTAATGTTCCGACCGGCGAAACAACGACAGGAAATTAACGATGCCGAGGAACAACGAACGGATCGATACAATGTGCAATATATTTCGTATTCCATGTAACTATACGTGTCACCGCGTTTAACCCTTCCAAGAACCTCGAACTCGTTTGATCTTGGTTAAAGTAAAGGATTGATCACGATAAAGGTAAACGAAGAGCGAACGAAACGGCCGGGTCGTGTTAAGCTAAAAACAGATTACCTAAAATAAGCGTACTGTTTATGTCGACGATAATATTGTTGGATGAGTACAGCAGCGTGTCTCTCGGCTTCCTCTTGCCTCTGACGTCCCTTGTAATTTCTGTAGGCTTTCTGGATCATTCTAGCGGCATGATAAAGCTCTCTTTGCTCTCGATCGGACAGAGTTAGCCTGCTAAGATCCGCTTCGTTCCCGTCACCGTTTCCGTTACCTCCACCTGTCCCGCAAATGCTAGAGCCGATCACGTTACCGAACTTTCGATCTCCACCGGACGTCGAATAGTATTGACCGTTATGGCCGTTACTGTTGTCTAGCTGCAACTGCAGCTGTAAGAATTCGCAGAAGTCGGCTGTGGTCGGCGGTGGAGATGGCGAGTCCGGTGTGAGGCAGCTGCTAGACGGACTCGAAGGACTAGCATCTGCGTCAGCATCCGAAACTGATGCCGCTCCTCCGCTGCACTCACGATACGAGTCGAACAATTCTCCAGAATCGAGCGGCTATAAGAATCACGATCATCATGCGAGCAATCAATTGTTATGGGTAAGAAAATTGTTCGGAAAATTGTTTAGAATCGTTGCTTAAGCGAGAATATAATGCGATGCGAATGCAAAGAGGATGCATCACGGTTTACTCACCATCTGTTCCATCAGGGCATCCTCTAAAGGTGACAAGGGCGGTGCCGTGGGAGGCGGCGAGGAAGAAGACGGAGAATCACCTTCCGCTCTCTTGATCCTTTCCGGTAGCGCTGCTATAATTTGCTCAGCCAATGTCAGCACCCTCGCGTCTTCTTCCCCTATAAAAAGGAATCACCACCCTAGCCAAAACTCGAAAAAAGGTGTTACGGGACCACCGAAATCACATAGATCACAACACCGAGGTTTTTTTTTGTTTGTTTGCTTTTTTTTTTTTTTGTTTTTCTGTTTTGTTAGCCGTGATTGTATCTTACGATGAATCAAATCTGACGTTAATGAAACGTGTAACACCAAAAATTAGGCAGATTATTTCTCTACACGACGAATCGAACGTCTTCGAACAGGCAAATCAGACGGCGAGCGTAGACGTGTTTTCTCAGCTTGTTGAAAGTTCATCTCAACGGGTGATTCAATGCAGCCCGTGTTGTATTCGATAGTACGTGTCCGGGGCACAGCCGGCTGTACAGATCACGTGTTTATTTCATGTAAATAGTCTCTTTAACTTCCAATTTGTTTTTTTTTTTTTTTTTTCACCGTATGCGTATACGGTATCCGTTTTTATAAAACTCGTCTGCGTGAAGCCCAGTGACGAGACTGTCTGTCTCTCGGAGAATCGGTCGGCAGCCGATAATAGGCGGCTAAGAAAGTTTAGACGTTACACAGCAATCATCCAACACCAGCAGTTACGAAGGCCAAGCAACACCAATACTGCTTTAAGCTGCAATAGTTCAGAGGAGTTAGAGGACAGCGAGCCTGGACCATATAATCCGGTCGTCTCGTACGCACAGACAGACAGATAGGAGAAAAAGAACGTAGTGGATATATATGTGTGTTATCGTGGAGAAGGTGTGGTTACGGGTGTGTTATGTAATAAATAACGTGTGAAACAAAAAACAGAGAGCAAGAGAGAGAGAGAGAGAGATAGATAGAAAGAGAGAAACAGATAATTTAAGGGACGCAGTTTTAGCTAGGAACACTACGGATCACAGCCCGCGCAGTACTGTTTTTATCTAGGCCGATGAATCTATAAGTGTATTATTAGAAAACAGACAGAGTTACGAATATAGTTACAGACAGACAGGCAGACAGACAGACAAATAGAAGGGGAAACGAGGAAGGTACGGACCTACAGTCTCCTGAGGGGTCGGAGCGCTCTCCATTCCCTGCTCGCTGAGGGCTAATGACGAGTCATCCTCTTGCAACAATTCCATGTTGTCCAGCAGCGGTGAGCCACCTGTGTTTTTCGATAAACCCCTTAATACTACGTTTCCTGATTAATCACGCTCGCATGACATACGACCTTGTTATCACTAATTCTTACGGGAGGAGAGATTTATGACGCGGGGGGAAGTGTTAGTAAAGGGGGGGTGGGGGAAGGAACTGTGATTTACGTGTTGGACGTGAATGTATGTGCGTGTATATAATAATATATATACGGAAGAGGGCAGTATAATAGCAAACGAGACTAACACAACGCCAGATCGAGACCGCTGTCTTGAGATGGCCTCCTAGGACTAGGGCTGGCGGGTCGCAAAAACAGCCTCTCGTCTTGCCTTCTCGCTTCGAGTCGATTCAATTCTTCCGCGATCGCCGTGTGACCGTTCTCTGCCGCTAACTCGGTCGCGCTTCTATTCTGACAATCCCTCACGCGAAGCGCCATCGCGTTCCATCTGCGTAAATGGATGACCAAGTTGTTCTTCGTATCGTACCAAATTCGTTAACCCTAAGAAAAATCCTCTTTTCTTTTTTCTTTCAATAAACTACGAACCTATAAAGGATCCTGGCAGTATCCGCGTGTCCCGCTGCACAGGCCCAAGCGAGTGGCGTCAGACCGGCGCTATCCTGCCTCAGTGCGTCAACTTCAGCGTCTAACACGCTACTAGGATTTTCCGCTCTCCAATGAAGAAGAGCGCAGGCTAACCTGGAGTAGCCCAATCCGGCGGCCAAGTGTAACAAGGTTGGACCACCGGATTGTAACGGTTCCGCTCCGGCTCGCCACGGACGGACAACAGCATCCTGAAACGTTCGTAACAAACTCCGTGTACACCATGGAAATATGATTAAATGGATGATAAAACGCGATACTGACTTGACAGTACGCGACCAATCGTTCCTCCAGATGAGCTGCGGGTGATGGAGGACCAGGTCCTTGCAAACGCGACTCCACGTCCGCTAAACGATCCACCAAAGCTCTCTCTGGACTCGGTTCGCTCGTCGGTGCTCGGCGATACTCGAAAGCAACGCTATCGGAAACAACGAAACCATCGCACGCCACCTGAAGAGACGCGATCCCCGGTGCATGGGCTGGACAACGACAACGCAATACTCCTGGTTGCACCAGACACGCCTCGACCGGTTCGGCGTCGAACAACACCGAGTAAGATTGAGAATTACTACCCCCGGTCCAAGGACCAGCGACCAGCACCTGAAACAAGCACCGAGTCCCCGATGTTCCCTGCTGATCGACCGATCACTTATCTTTAAACTACTCGACGTACCTTTACACCTCCCTCGGTGTAACTCCACTCCGGACTATATTCGGCAATATGGACGGTAGTTCCAGGATGACACCCCACGTCGTTATCAGACCCGCCTCTCTCCTCGGCCTTAGTCTGTTCGGCCTCGAAATCATGAAGTTCCGGTAGATCACCGAACACGTCGAACGCGTCCAAATTGACCAGAACGTCGTCCGAGGAATCGATGAAATCCATCGGGTTGATCATGCTGTTGTCTGCCGGGGAAGGCGACGGTGACGGAGGTACCATGTTCGCGGACAAGGTTCTTTGGATGTCTTCTTGACTCAGGTCCAAGGTCTCGGCGAAATCTGTCACCTCGGTACCGGTACCACCGATCGGTAACGACTGTACCGTGGAACGATCCATGCTTTCCTGAGCTTCGATCTCCTGTTGGGTCTGTTGTTCTCTGTCCACGCTCGTTTGCTGCACGATTTGTTGCTCCGTCACCTGCTGCATCTCCACCTGTTGGCTTTGTTGCTGTTGCTGTTGCTGCTGTTGTTGTTGCTGCTGCTGTTGCTGTTGTTGCTGTTGCTGCTGCTGTTGTTGATGGTGATACGGTTGGCTGTTGAGTATCAGAAGACCGCCGCCGCCTTGGATTTGTTGCAAACTTAAAACTAGAGGAGCCGGTTGTTGGCTTTGAGTCGTGTGGGAATGTCTCGAGTATACGCGGGGAGCCGGTGAGGCTGTTGCTGACGATTGCTGACCTCCGGTAGTCGAAGTAACCTGGCCATTAACAAGATTGCATTGTAACGATAGAACGGTTAGGTGTCCCTGAAACGTTAGCCACCAGGATGGCTTCTCCTTGATTGAACTTCATCGAAATGGTATCGGTACCTGATTGTCCGGTGTTAGTCTCCTAGGTGCAAGCTGAGTGCTGGTGGTTGAAGTATTGGAAGATGCTCTCTGCCTGTCCAACAGCTGAGAAACTATCATGTCGACGGGATGATTCGAGTGTTGCGTGAGATGAGGATTGTTCGGGTCGTCATCTCCGCCGAGGAACATGGGCCTTAGCTGTGAAGCCAGCTCGTCTCGCGTCCACTCTTTCTTGTCTGGCGGTAGTGCGAGACACGGTGGCAGGGCCGCTAGCTTAGCATCACCGTCCGGATAAGGAACGTTTAAGTAATGAACGAGCACGACGTCTGGATTCTGTAGTAGCCAGTAACATCGGCGATGAAACGTCGGGAGGATAGCCGAGTGCACGTAGCAGCCGTAAATGCACTCGACACCCTGTACCTGTGATTCGATGGAGACAGAGAGAGAGAGGGAGAGAGAAAAATATCTCACTTTTCACGAGCACCGTTCAATCGACGCAACGGGAACGTTTTCCGTCCCTGTCATAAGCAACAAACTACCTTCAGCTTCATGTGATCCTCCCGTGTAGTTTTGCCGTCTTTTCGTTTCTTCCAGCAATAACCGTCTCGCCGGTAACGGACTTTCTTTCTCGAGTACAGTAACATCGAACCACTTCGGGGCCGTACCTTCACCTCCCGACTTTGCCATTCCGCGTGCCTTTGGAAACTGATCAGGATGGCGGCGATTTCCTATCGACAGATCGAACCGTTTCATCATTACGCCAAGCGATTCGTCGATTATTATCGTTACGTTACGGGTCGCGATACCGTTTCGGGTAAGTGCAACTGGGAACTCTTCAAGATGACGAGGGGATAAGGGAAACTCGACGGAAGTAGGATGTACGGATTCGAAGGAGCGTATAGACATTCTTCGCGCAATCCCGCTGACATCTACCCTTTCTCGAGGATTTCGCTTACTTTTGCAAATCGCGCTGATACATCTCCGATCTCCATCCCACCCTCGTCCCACTTCTCGATTCATAACTTTCGCGAGCGTAAAAGCGGCGCGAGTCGAGACGACTCGAGCAAAATATTCGCATACATTTCGCGAGAAACGCTAAGGGTAGATCCTCGCGTTGAAATCCTCCGCGTCGAGAAGCATACAAAGTAAGAAGAAGCAGCCGTGACAAGTCTATCCATCCGAAGGAAATCATCCGACGCAATGTCATCCGTTATCCTCTGTCCGTTTCTCATATTTTTCTTTTTCTCTCTAAGCCCTGCGGGAAGACGTTGAATAAAATGTTGATCGCTCAAAGACGGTAAAAGCAATGCGCGCCTTTCTTTCCTTCATGCTAATGCATACTATTAATAACAGCAGCTCGGTTATTATACAGTTCTCTATCGATTTTCCGCGACTCGAAACAAAACGCATAATAACGCAGAACGAGGGAATGAATAGAAAAAACGTAATTACCGACGAACAGATTTTACAAAGTTAATCGTGACACGTCGTTTTCCACGTCGAATACAGCCGCGAGTCGACACGCGAATAGGACGTTTTGAAATCACACATGGAATTAGAAAGAATTTCGGTGCTACAAGTATTCGGAATACGATGGTTATCCGCAATTTCCACTCTGACTGTGACGACGGAACAGAGGAAAGCAGCCTCTCTTCGTACAAGAGAAAGAACGGTCGGAGGTGAAATAAGTACGTGGGCAGAAAGTGTATGGCACGCGATCTAACGTGGGGAAATGCAAATCGAACGCCAAACTGCGGCTACGATTCGTTCTAACCATAGAAAAGGTGGCTGGCAATAAAATTCTCAGCCGTTGATACGAAAGTTCAGTCAGCGGTGCTTCGCGTGTCTCGTTGCCGACGATCAATTCGGCGCGATGCAACGATTGCACTTTGCTTGCACGTGCAGGCCCGGCTCGAAATTTAAATTAAATACCTCGGATCAATCAATCCCAAGAGATAGGGAAAATAAAAAATAAAATTTTAGAAGAATTGCATAAAATAATTAGTGTTCCGACTCGTGGATCTACGCGTGAGATACTGCGAATGTCCGTCAGCTGATATCCGGGAATAATCCGGATACCAAAGGGACAATCGGAGCTACACGACCACAGGGATCGAGGAATTCTGCATGGACTAATGGTTGCTGATTGGGATTGCTTGTCTGGCAAGCTGCACCCACAAATCGTACATTTGAAATGAGGTATGGTAAGATGGCGTTTGTCGTGGTTCGGTTAGATCGCAAGGGCATATTGCCAATTAGAGACCGAATCACCGATTACCTTTGTTTCGATTCGCGTACAATGAAACGGGTGTACCGAGAAAAAAGGAAAAAGGTTAACCGTGAACACAGGGAATCCGTAAAAATAGATTACAGCAATTATCGGGAAGCTTCGTCTGATTCTGGAAGGTAATTGCCGAGGAAAGGAAGGCCGGAGTATGGCTCCGGGTACTTAATATCTTTGTACCGTTCCCGTGGGTAGGAAGTTCGAGTTTCCAAAGGTTCTCCGGCGAACGTGGCCTGGATATAAATATTCTTAACGAGGGATGGATGAGAATGAGCAGGACGGGGTAAGTAGAGTGGCTGGAAAGTAGGGATACGGAATAAGAGGCTCCACGCTCAGCCATTGTACAGGGTGCCTCGAATAAATGGGACAGTATGTATCTTTTAAACGATCGAAGAGAAAGAAAATATTACAATAATAAATAGAATTTAGTGATACCTATTCTAAAATGAAATTTATTACAAGGAAGGGAAACGTCGTTAAAATAAAAGACTGGTTAATTGATCATTTGCATTCTATCAGAAATACACTGCACGATCCTCTGCAACCGAAACTAGAACTTCTGGCCTCTTTTAAATTCGCGAACACCTTCCTTCCCTCTCTGTCCTTCTCTTTACACGAATCTACTGCTGATCAATTGTACGAAAAGGTCAAGAGTTAACAGTCGTTTATCATTCCAGTTAACATCAGATCGAATAGATAACTAAAAATACCTTGCGAAAAGAAATGAAATTATTATTATTTGTCCTAGAGTATTAATAGCTTCCCTTGTGCTATCTTAATTCGATCGGCCGCGAATCGTTTGAAACGTAACGAAATTTTCTCCACGCGAGGACTCCCACGAGGTAAATTGATTTTCTATGCGTTACCGTATTTCGCAACGTGCCAGACGTGAAATGGGTCAGGCAACGATGGAGGCTAGTTTAACTTGAAAGACGGCGTCTGACAGTGCATATCGTTACGTTGCGTGCAAGGTCGGTCGGCTTCCATGCAAAACGCCAGTCAGACTCGCAAAAATTTTTACCGTTCTTAATTGCGTACATAATATTTTCAAGTTCGTGTTCCTTAGAGTCACCCATCTTTTTTTCTCCTCCTTCTCGGTGTTATACATGAAATTTCAACTCTATGATATATCCACGTGGAAGAAGGTCAATCCAGGCGTACTCTTTGCACGTTGAAACGCATAGATCCTTCAAGAGACGATGAAAGAGCCCATAGATTCCTGCATTCGGTTTAACGGATACGTAAACGAGACGCCTTCTGTCCCGCGTGTTACCGGAAAGGATGTATTCTCCTTGATTTACGAATGGAAAAGCACCGATAAATCGACCCTCCTTCCGACGCCCATAACGAAGATGCTACGTCTATTCGACGCTTCCTGTTTACGATGGATATCCGAAGAATTCCGTGGAAAATCGATTATCGGTGTGCAAGCGAAATAAATTGCGAAAATAATAGCAATTGCGGGAAATCCGCGGTGGTATATCGTCCGTAGCGCTCGAGGTAGAAGTAGAACGTAATGCGTTCGGGCGGGCAGTAGAATAGTCGCGTTTATAGTCAGACCAGCCGGCTCCGTTCCCTTACAAGTACTGAATCTAATATATTTTTTAAACGTAACTATGATCACGATTTTTTTTATCCTAGAAGTCAGTGTTACACCTACTGTAAAAGGTGAAACAAATTACCGTAATAGAAGGCTTTAGATAGGTAACCGATAAATGTAAAAAGGATAACGAGATGCACTAGCACTATCTAAAATTACATCCTCGCGAGACCCCAATATCGTTTGCTTCCAAATATAGTCACCGGCAATAATGGTGAGAACGCGGATGCATCTGAGAAATTGCATATCGATGCACCTCCCTGAATAAACATCCCGGAAACTTTTAAATCAAACTGCCAATTATCTCTCCATAATTAATGTTCGAGTTGCCGCAGTTTGGAAACGCGGAAAGAAACGGAGTCGACGGTTGACTTCACAATAACCGTGTTTGCCGACATCGATTTCGAAGTTGCGTCCAAATACGATTCTCGCTGAAAAATGGCCGAATCGGGAATTGCATTACTGGCTGTGCAAACTAACGTTTAATTGCGTCGGACTGTCATTGTGTACCCAGGTAAACGGTAGGCCATTCAATGCATTTATACTCTGCTGCAATCGGAAATCAATAAGCAAACAGAAACATTGTTTTCGGATCGATTTCCGCTTACAGATAGATAGGCCGTGTGGCTTCGTATGCTCATCAATTAAACGAAATGTTATCGGAGAAAACTGACGGCCAGCTCCGCATCCGTGTAAAACAGAAAATTCAACTGTAATCCGGAATACGATAAAAACGGGTTAAACGGAGAAAAAAAACAGAATCAAATTTCATCGGCGAGCAAATGAAACAATTGTTGGCTTTCCAAGTTATAAATAAATCCGACAGATCTACATATTATTACGCGTTCCAGATTTTCAAACACTTATTCGCAATTATAGTCGGTTACCGACTAATAAATCAACGTCGTTAGACCTCATTACCCGACGCTAAAAGTGTAGAAAAAAAAATAAGGTATGCTTTCGCCGGGTGTGCGCCGAGAATTATTACTATAATTCGCCTCTGGGAATACGTTCAACGGCGTGTGTCTCGTTACAAATGGGAATTCATCAGGCAACAGTAATCAGAGCGAAAGGAACACGACAGAAATTATCTTGAGAAGTTATCGGGAAGCATCGGTTTGGATGGAAAACTGGAATACCAGAAACGTGACGGTATTCCTTGAAGGGGGATGAGAAATCGATGAAGCAACGTGTATACGTCTCTTTTCTTCCTCTTTTTTTTTCTTGCTCCTTTTCTGGGCAATAAATTCTTGTTCCGTATAATCGGGGCTATTAGAAAAAAGAAGTTAATAGGAAAAGTTTCCATCGGAGGAATTCTCTCTAGCAGCAGCCACGAAATTGATTCGCTTCTTCGACGGTGAACAGAACGATTTCAGCAAGTTCGCAATGTGCTCGTTTGAAGTTTAGACTTGATTACGACCTGTCTCCGTTAACGACTTAGAATCTGGCAACGGGTCAATAAAAATTCAGCACGACCACGTTCGAACAACAGACTCCTTGTTAACATCAATCGAAGAAACTGCATTTCCATTTTCAACCGGTTACCTCGGATGCTCGCGTCGCTGTTGCGAAATTTATGCTCGGAAAAACGGAGTCAAAGTTCCATTTATCTTGTCCTGGTAAGCATCCACGGGACGAACAGATTTTTCGCCCGTTCAACCGTGAAAAATAAGACGGCTCAAAGTTCAACGATGACGTGCTCGCATATGCTGTCAAAGCACTCGAGAGAAAAATGGTCGTTGAAGAAGAGCAAGCGACACGGGAAAGAATAAAGGTGAAGGGGCGCAAAGAAAACAGGAGTGAAAACAAGATCACACGAAGTCTTCTAAGTCTTCTTCACAAAGAATTTCTACTATGTACACGTTACACACATGACCGTTTAAACTTCCTCGTGGCGTGAAAAAGTTGCTGCCGTTAACTTCCTAAGAGCTTCATCCTATGAATAGTTTCGCTAGCATGAATCGCTGATGCGTTCGTACCTCTTTCATCGGTTTCGCGGTTCTTCCGGTTGAATGAATAAAAAAAAGGAAAAAAAAAAGATAGGAAATTGACGTAATATTAATAGCGATACTTGGTACCGCTTCTAAGCCCACGAGACGACCGCTGGCTCATTCATATTTATGATATGGATAATTCCCCGATGAAGTTACGTCAACGTGAAAACTTAGACGATAGAAGAGTATATAAAAGCATGCAGAGCTCGAGTTTCAAGTTGACCTTATTAGCGACACACGTTATACGATAGATAGAAGACTAGCGATGGACTTAGCACGTTCGTTGCGGACACCACGAATCAGAACCGTGGATCTTCATATATTTATTAATTTTTATTTTATTTACTCGACGAGTGCCTACCATTCCGAATCTCCGAACAAGATCGAATCTATCCTTCCCCGAGATGAAACTTCGTGAAAGATAATAGGAAAAAGGGGAAGAGAATAGTTGAGTAATCGGTAAGAGGGTGAATTTTCCTCCGAGTTCTGGTACCCTTAATTTCCTAGTATCGTTTGAGAGGGGATAACTCTGGAAAGAAAAGGAACATCATGGGAAACAGAGAAAGAGGGGGGGATGAAAAGAGGAAGTTATCGTTGGCGAACGATAACAGAGGGAAAAGCATAGGCTCGCAATTGGATTCGACTCGACGGGAACTGAAAACTCAACTCGGCTCGGCTGAGCTCTCTCTAGCTGGCTCCAGCTATTGATCGGAGGCCGACCGGGGTCAGAGTAGCAGTGGACTACATCGGTACACCTACGGGTGCAACGGTGCTCCACGTGTTGGTATGTGCACCCCTGCACACCGATGCGAGCTTGCACACGAACGGACAGCATCTATCCTCTCTCTAACCACCGACGCTGCTACGTACGAGCCACCAACGGCGTTGCGACGTCGCTATTTACTTTCCAGTTGTGCCTACTGGAACGCCGTGTAAATGTATATCCAGCTGGTGCCGCTGGAGAACCGTGTACACTTTTGTTGCAATTCGACCAGGACATTACTTTTTCAACCTGTTTTTCCTTTTTCCACCACTTCGCGAACTTCTAACCCCGTTGAATTTTCCTCGTATTTTTGTTCTTCTCTAATTAAGAACGAACGTCCGAGCAGGCGAATTCGAAAATTCTTTTATCAATCCTTCACTCACCTCGTTGGTGTTCCATCGATGCCTCTGGGTTGGAAAGTGTTCGGCTCGCGGCAAGGTCTCCAAATTCTCCGGAAGTTTGATCGGATCCCCGTCTAAACAGAGCAAAATATCGGTGAATATATTTCATCGGACAATTCGATCTTGCAGGTGGAACAGTTTCAGTTGCACGAATTTTTTCGTTAACTCGAACACACCGACTAAACTGACCATCGGTGGTATCACGCGAGTATAAGTCATGCTTACACTTTTGTTTCGACGAAAGCTCGAGCGTTTGCATAACGCATCATTAACCGTGTTTATATACAACGGATCGAAGTGGTTATCGATCGCAACACGGCTCGAGTGTGCGAGAGCCAAGAAAAACCTCTTTTAAAAGTAATGCGCTTTTCACGTGCACAATGCTAACCCTCCTAAGTGTTTGAACACGTAACCAACTTGTTCCGCAAAAATGGAGCCAAGGAACGTTCCCCATCCACCCTCCTTCCCTCTTTTCTTTCTCACGGAAACGTCCGGACTGGAAGAAAAAAAAAAGATTCAATCGAACGATTTAATTTTTCTAGGTCGCGTGTGAGAATTTATGACGAGCTATCAGCCGATAACTATCGACACATAAAATCCCTCGAAAAATAGTTTCTCTATTCCTCGTCGAACCTGAGAGACGCCTGATGCAGAAATTGTTCGAATATAAAATGCACGCGTATCGACGTTTCGAGACGTTAAGGAAACGGCTGTTCGCTGGATGAAATATTCCTGGTTACCGATAGTGCGGCTGCATATTCTCGATTCCATCATGATTTATCGCCAATACCTTCAGCGTATTATGAATTTTTCCAGCGCCCTAGCTATATGGAAATCTTAGCCAGTATGCGTTTCAATTTCATAGAATAAATAGCATCGAAAGCAAAAGGATAAGCAAAGAAAATGTCCCGAGAAGCAGAGCGAAATGAAAGAAAAATGGTCACCTGAGGTGCGACAATTTTTGACAAATTTAGCATGATCGAGATTGTATAGAGAATATTGTACGATCCTCGAGGAAGATGAGGACTCACTTGGTGCGAGAGGCGTCGGGTAGGTCGCGTGGTACACGACGCGCTGTGGATTCGAATGATTGTAGCCCGCCATTTCCGTGGCGCTCGTTCGAGCGACCGCTTCCTGGATCTTACCGATCGTGGCCGATCGTCATCGTCCTTGAACGTACGCGAAACGCGACCGCTTCTGTGCCCTGGCTGACATTCCCAGGCTCCTCGTGTATTTCGATGAGTGTGCGGCTGATATGGCGGCTCGGTGATGCTCGTTGCTCCCGATTCTCGATCGTGACAAGCTACGACGACGGCACTCGTTTTGTCAGGATAGCTTGCCACCGGGTTCTAGGATGGAAACACGACTCGCTTGACGTTGCCCTCTGTGTGAGCCTCGTGCACGTGGGTGGTGATTCCCCTTAGAACGGCAGGACATATCCCCCGAAGGATCGTGTACGCGAGCCAGGTTGTTCCTTCGTACGTTCAACCCTCGATTTTAAACGTTGAAGACAATGGAAAATTCGCGATAGAATTTCGCACGCACAGAGAGCGAGATAGATGGAAAGAGGGAGAGAAAGAGAAAGAGAAAGAGAGAAAGATGGGAGGGAGAGAGGGTGACACGTTACCGGATGTTTCTCAGTGTGACGTTTGGACAACACACGTGGGGAACGCGTGTAAAATGGTACCACGTTCAAGATCGAACCTCCTCCCTCTCTTCAGCTTAAGGTTTCTCCTCTTCCTCCTCTTATACGTTTTCGATGCTTCTTCGTATTAGTATAAAAAACTGGAGCTCCATTGTATTCTGTACACAGATAACCCGAAACGATCCTCTCTCTCTCTCTCGCGAACCTTCGTTCCTCCTCTTCGTCTAACCTTATCTCCTTGTTCTCTGTAACCTCTTCAACCTTTCCTTTCTATTCTTCGTGAAAATTCACCCCCACCGTACTTTCCTCGAATCTCTCTCACGGACACTCTCACTGTCTCTTTTTCGTTCTTAACCTTCCTCTGTCTCTCCTCTTTCCTTTCTTTTTTTTTTATCTTCTTTTAAATTGTGCGTTCCAGGAGCTCGTATTCTTCTTATATCCTAAGTTACAACACCGAACCTGTCCCTATCGGAGGGACAAAATAATGTAAAGGACACACAGTACAGAGAGAACTTAAAAAGAGATTCGCCCGTGGCCGGAACGGTTTACGATCGCCTTTTATCACCTTTTTATCCTTCCTTCCTTTTTGTTTTCCTCCTCCTTCACCTCCTTTTTTACGTCCTCACCCGTCTTCAATCCTCTCCTCTATCGTTCGCACACTTTCTTCCTCTCTTCTCTTTACCCTCGCTTATCCTCACGTATCCTTTTTTCGTTGCTTTGACAGGCTTCGTAACGTTGCTTGAAAAGGCTGGAAATAGTTACTTTGTCGTTCGCGTTCCGTGTTCGTATGTTTTCTTTTTCTTTTTCTTTTTTTTTTTTTTAATAGCAGAGGTCTAAGAGTTTTTCTTTAGAGTAGGTAAGAGACTTTTAGGAGACGTGTGTAGTTCGTGTTATTTAGTGTTATTTACAAATATGTATGTTATTGTTTTGTTAATAAAATAGGTTCAAATTAGTCTTTGGCCCCGCGTGTCTGCTCCCGAGCGGCGGGAGCCGCAGAGTGAGCCAACCCGCGACTCTCGACCTCCGTCCATCGCCCCTCTTTTCGTCCTTCCACCACCGTTCCCTACCCCTTTTCCTGTTCCGCCATTTCATAGCCCCCTAACCCCCACCATCGAGACCAGTCCGACTATCCAGCCCCAGCCACAGCCCCTGTCTGCCGAATCCCTTTTCCTTCACCCCTTGTCCCTCTCGCCAACCACCGCGTCTGCTGCACCTTCAACATCCAACCCCCACCTTAACTTCTCTGCCTCCAACCCCTACTTTGCCATACTCTACCACCCTCCCACTACCCTCTCTTTCCGCTACGTGTTTCCGCTCGGCAAGGTGTGGGTGCACACCGAGCCAATTCCGCGGAGAACTCGCCGATGCTACCCTCTGGAAAACTCTGGCGGAGTTGTAAATTAAGGATTACCGAGGATGCAAATTAATGCCTAAGCGTACATTTCTAGCTGCTAGCCTTCCGTTCCGTAGGATCATCCTGCAAGCTGGAAACGAAGTGTCGTGCTTCGTGTCGAGCCACGATAATCGATTGTTATCCGACCTTGTGGCGGCATTTAGAACAATCGTGCAGGACTAATTCCTTGCGGGAACGTTCAGCGAATCCCCTATTCCTTCGATCCTTCTCCTTTTTTTCTCTTTTCCCCGACGATTCTTCTTTCTCTTTGCGGGGATTTACGAAGGCTTTAGCTTCCCGTCCGAAAGCTCGAAAATCGCGGTGCAAAGTAGCCACCGGATGATAGGGGGATGGAAAAAAGTAGAAGGAAGAACACGCGTCGGCGAATTGCAACTCCTCCCGGGTTCTTTCTTCTTTTTTCTTCGTTTAATTAGGCAGCCAGTTTAACTGGGACAAGCGAGAAACGCACTTGCCCAATTCGGCGATAAATCGGCTTTACGCTCTTGGAGAGAGGAAATAAGAGGGAAAGAAAAGAAGCAGCCCGTATACGTTCTCCCGGGAGTTCTGCAGCATGGCCCGCGTGAAATAGACTAGAACCGACGGGGTAGGAGTTTAAAAATGTAAAATTGCAGTGATTCAGCATTTATCGAACACCTGACAATCCGCTACCTCTCCATCGACAACCGTGAACTTTCCTAACGTCCCCATCAATATTTACGCTCGACATAGAAACTCCTGGGCCGAAAAAGAGATTCCAACTATCGGCTAATAAATCGAAACTGGTCGAAATAAAAGCGAAAAGGAACGAGACGAGAAGAGGGGGTTGTAAAAAAGCAACTCCCCGGAGAAGAGTAAAAGACGGGAAAGAAAAATGTCGAGCAGATTCTACCGTTCGGGGACACACATAGGCGCAGCCGTGGGTCCTCATCCCCCTTTTTCTACCGAACCCCTAAACCATATTCAGCTCACAACCTACGACTGGTCTAAGGTTATAACACGGTTGCCTTCTTCGCGTCTACACACGTACTTTCTACACGTACAATGACAGCCGTACCTTTGCAGACTTTTGCAAGGTAGGCTATACAGAGCTATAAGCAGGGCATGACACAGCATACATCGGATGCTCGCAGAAGGTTCGCGTCGAATTTTAATGGAGGTGCTGCCATCTCCCAGTGACCCCTCCAAGTGGATCTCTATAGATATCGGTGAAAAAAAGAGAGGCCAAAAAAAAAATAGAGAGGAGGATGACGGGGGTTGAAATCACTCGGGCGCCAGGACCCGAAACGCCCGGTATCGCGGATCTGATTAATGGATGGATTCACGGGCGCGTATTTATATGGATTTAAGCGGCGTTTCCGGGCGCACATGCACACACGCGAACGACACCCGACGTACACGGGAATCCGCGTGCATAACCCTTCAGCTCTGAATTAGGCTTTCGGATGCGTGTGCGGTCTGTTTACGCGAACAGGCGCATGTGTGCGAGCATGTGCAGTCGAGCATCGTACGGGGGTGGCTCTCCCGTACACGCCAGGCTCGTACATTTTCTCGCATAAGCTCGTAATTTATCCAGGAACTGGTAATTGAGCGGATCTTGTAACGAGACGGTTGCTGATGAAATGAAATAAGCCTGGGGGATCTCTGAACAGTTTCATCCCCGACCACCCTTCTCTAGCTGTCTGTTTATTATTTCAAATCGCGTGAATTTATTTTTCTTTCTGTCGCTGATAACGGGAGCAACGTGTTGTTTTTCATTTGACTGATCAACCCTTTCAGAGTGTATGTTTATTATTTCAAATCGTGCGAGTTTATTTCTTTTCGTTGATAATAACGTCAACGAGAGGAACATACTCCCGCGTTGTCGTCTATTTTAACCCCTCTACGAAGCTCCTTTCATCGGTCGACCTAGCATTCGAGGTTCCTCGTAGAGAAAGGTAAGCGAGAGATGAAGACCGAGGGAAATAGAAACGGGATCTTATTTTTAGGTAAGCACAGGGCAAAAGTGGAACACGCAAGGTGCACGATCCGTAGCTCTACGAGCGGACAACGTGGTCAGAAATGATCGCTATTGTTTCCTGGAGCTGGACCGCCAACTAATTTTTGGTATCGTGCCGAGTTTACTCGTACGCCACGCGGCTCCATAATTTTCGACCAACCATCGAAATGGAACGTTACACAGAGAACTGAATTCGTTCGCGACAGATTTATCGTTCTGGTCATAGAAGAACCCGAAATACCGTTGCTTTGAGCGTCGCGGCCGCGTTTAGAACGCGTCGAGTAAACCCCTTTACAAGGGGTAGAAAGTCGACGGTAACAAATCATCTCTTGCCTCGTAACAACGGGAACGATTTATGGCTCCACTGTGAGACGGGCGTAAAAGTTAATTAAATCGATGCGAATCGATAACGCGCTGTTGATCGATAAACGTAGACGTACGTTGGAGAAATTTGAAGGTAGACGACATTTAGGTCAGCACGCGAGCTTGAAAGGGCTAATAACCCAAAGATCATCTCACGCGTTAAACGCGATATAAATAGAGCTGTCGCTCCCTCGTTCCTCGTGGCTTTGTCTAGCGAGCTTAAACAATGGAGAAACAATTTGAATCGAAAGACCGTGCACACCGAACGGGGCTACAAACGCGAAGGTAATCTCGTGATAATCGATCGTACGCAAAGAATTAAGAAAATTCCTGGAAACATTGAATGAAAAAACGGAACAAAGGGGGAAAACGTTGGAACAAAGGGAGAAGCAGGAAACGAGTGAAAGCATAAAAGGAGCGGAATAAAAGAGCACGGTAACGGACGAGGAAAAGGGGAGAAAATGAAAACAAAACGGCGAGGGGGGAAAAAGTACAAGGTGGATGGAAATAAAGAGAAAGAGGGGTCGGCCTGGTAGATTTCGCGGTGCAAACGGGGCAGGGGCGAGACGATCAATTACGTAACTCGATAAAAGTAGGTCACGTGTCAAAGTGCGGAGCCATCCCCAAGGTGTCCAACTTTTTGGTATAAGCTCGTAAATTACCAGTCAGCTAGCTGCTGCTACCCCCTCAGCTTTAAATAGAACGTTGGCAGAGGCTCCTGTCCAACTATCTCTCCCTCTCTCCCACCCCTCTCTCTTTCTCCTTCTATCCTTCTCTTTTCTTCGTCCCATCGTTCGTTCGTTGTTCGTCGGTTCCTTCCTTTCTCCTTCTGTTCCCATCAACCGAACTTTCCTCTTCATCCCTCATCCGGGCCGCTCTTGTGTTCCTTTATCACGTAGATCGCTCGTCGTTTCGTCGAACACGAGGCAAAGTTAGCCGGACACGTAAGTCGCCGGTCGTTAGTCGTCGACGACGATAGCTCGTCGAGCCACCAGAAGAAGAAAACAAGAGAAACGAGAAGACTGAGAATGAGAATCTTTGAGAAACTGCACGAGCAACAGAGAGGGAGAGAGAAAGAAAGCCAGGGTGAAAGATAAAGAGGGAGGGAGAGAAAATTCCTATGCACTTATTCCAGTGCTGTCCAAACAGAGACAGAGCTAACGGAGCAACTCCGTGTGGAAATGTTCCCTTGCGAGTCGAACGAGGAGAGAGAAAGAAGGAGAAAGGGAGAGAGAAAGCGTGACGGCAGGAAAGCTAAGACAATCAATAAGATCGCCGGGTCCGAAGGAGCTCGTGCTCGGATTCGTCGAGTTGCTTCGCTGCTTTTCTTTGCCAGGGACCATGAGATTCCTTGTTTAACAGCTAACTCGCAGTCTATCGTCGTTAAACGCAACGTCCCGAATTAGGATCCTCTCGAGACCGTGAACGGGAAAGGAATGAAGACGAACAGGAAGGATCGACGCGAAGGAAGGAAAAAGATTAACGCGTGGGTGAAAAGTGTTAGGGTAGAAAAGGATGGGAAATTAGAGAGAATACCGACGGGATTTAGCGAAAGAAAAGATTAACGAGGAAAAAGGTGTGAGATAGAGAGACGAAGAGAGGGTATGGAATTGGAGAAGAGTAGCTGGTAAGGGTCGATAGCGACTCTAGTCAGCGACAATCGGATAGGTCAGGATAGACAGGGATAGGCTAGGATAGTCGTAGATATAAGGCGTACACGTATACAGAACAGCCAACCAGCGACGCCCCAAGTTTCGGGGGATGCATTCCAAGCCTTGCACCGGGGATAGTAATTTCTAGATACCAACCACTAAATTCCGACCATCAGTCGTCGTCTAGCGGGCGTAGAAATTACGGTGCAAGATCCGTGCCGATTGTCTGGCTGGTTCGTCCTTCGTACAGCATCGAGATCCCGGGGAAATCAATAAAGGGGAAGAAACGGTTTGAAAGACTATTCGCTGGAGAGAACAAAAATCATATAAGTTTGCCCTACTACCCCCTGTGTACGGAGGGAAAGTATGGAAAGGTGACAGAATCGCCGCTCTGGCGGACGGTACCGGAACTACGAATTATCCCCATCGGAGCTTACCCGCCAGGGTGCACTTCTTTCGGGGGTGCTTCGATAGAGGGTTGCAAAATCCTGGAACGTTCAAACTGGGACGTGCTACCAGTCGATAAGGAAGACAACCAGTTTAATGCTTCCTGGTCAACTATTTCATTGTTCCAGGAAAATCATCAAATATAAGGGTGAAAGAAGAGCACCTAAGACAACAATTACTGAAAACATTTGGAAACTTGATTCTCCTATACAATAAAATTCATCGATAACACTCGGCTGTACGTGTAAATAATCTTCAAGAAAATTGGCGTCCACTTTTCGACAAAGAGAATTAAACCAACCTCCCTAGAAACGTTTTTCTGTATCCCTGTGAAGGGCAAAGGAAGTGTTCTTTTATATTAGATATTTTGGAAAAAATAAGTAGGAGAACGATATACACGCGACGTTAAAACGTTTCAAAAACGCATCGAATCGTGAAATTCCAGCGAGTCGAGAAGAGGGTGGTTTCAAGATCGAAACGGCTGTCCTAGTTTCAGTAAAAGCATTATACGGACCTGCATGCGTGAATTCGAAGCAAAACATTTTTTTTTTCCTTTTCCAACCCCTCTCCGCCACGCGAACGTAACTAGAAAATGAAAATAGCTGCTACCGTTTTCACGATACTATACAGTTTCTCTGTATCCTTCGTACCATTAAAACGTTTCAATTTGTTTAATCCACGAGACAATGTGATGTGCGTCATTATCACCTGTTACCGCGTCTGAACAATGCTTTATAATGAATGTTTCAAGAAAAGAAGCATTTATTTTTGTCCCACCGTGTACATTCAGAGGACTGTGCAACCAGGACCGTGCATATATTCAATTCTGAAAACGGAGGAGAAGCAAGTCACTTCAGAGAGCGATAAAGAGGCCGGCCTTTTGACGACGAAAGAATGGAACACGTGACGTTGAAGTTTAGGATTAAAAAAAAAAGGAAGAGAGATGAAGAAAAATTATACGACCGTGATAGCGTGCCTCTTATAGGATGAAAAAAAAAGTTTCAAGGAGGTCTAGGAAATGGATCTCTTTCTCTTCTCTCTTTCCCAACTGTTTAAACGAATTTCTGTTTTAATAAGCGAATAAGTACGATGCAATTAACCTTAAACTGTATCCTGAAATATTTCCCAAAGACCTTAGATGGATCGATCGATAAGCATATCATTCGTCGCGGCAATGTACGAAACACTCGGCACGCTTCATCCCCCGTAGCGATGTTAAAAATTCATTAATACGAAGCTCGTGTAATTGTTTCCCCTCCTGTAGAAGTTAATATAAACTATGTATAATTCATGCGGGCTTAAATAGTTTTGATTCCGTACGAAATTCGATCGATGAGGCTCATTTAAAATTCAAATGTTAGACTTAAAGGGGAAGAATTAAAGAACGAGCTTCATCGTGGCCAGAAAACCGAGATTTTTATGCACGGAATTCAGGATTCGCCGTCATCGAGACACGTGAAATTTAGAGAAAGAAGTTGAAACAACGATGAACGTTGGAAAAATTCATTCCACCGTGACAGTCGCCAGGGGTGCCTCGAATTTTATATAATTTGATATTTCGTGCCTGAAATAGGATTAAACTTCCCTTTTGTCTTATCGTATTAATTAATCTTTCTAATACGTGGAACAGGGTGCACCGTCGTCACGAGATCCCCAATTGTTTAGAAACTTTCATCAGGGTGCTTTATCGTATTGCTAATAGCCATTTGGATTGTAACGTTCTTTAAAAAAGCTGAGGAAAACGGGTCGCTAAAGAGACGTTGAAAAGACAATAAAGTAAAAAGTATCGTCGTTTCGCGTGCTTGTTTTCCCGCTGGCCGGAAACGAAGGAAACATTCCTGTCCCTATTTCTTCGCAAATGAACGCGTTTTCGGGAAACGTATCGGTGGTCGACCGACCATAACCGAAATCGTATTGGTCGTTCGCCTGTTCTCTCGACGGACGAATAAAACGATTGTTGAAATCTCGGGAAGAGGAATACAAAATCAATAAATTCGTAAACGTTTGTATCGTGTGAAAAATTGACGATCGGTAAGGTTACGCGATCGCGAGGTCGCATAAACATCAAGGTAAATTATTGGCCCCTCATCCTTTGAGGAAGTAGCTCGATAGAGGGATAAATAATTCACGGCAAGATCGGATCGTCTGTCAAAGGTAAAAGCAAGTAATGGCGGAAATACTTACCGGAGATGGGATCCGCGCCATCGAGCTTCCTGTCTAAGGAGACGTTCTCGTGAACGGCTTCCTTGCTCGTCCTTGGACGACATCCAGAGTTCGATTCACCAGTACCGATCCCATCTTGGCTCTTGTGATCGTTCCTAAGGTGATCGTTTCTTTCGTTCGACTTGGAGCCACCGCCACCTACGCCGACTTTAGTCGACGTCTTGTTGTTACCCAAACTCCCGGCATTTCCGTTCAAATTCGCGTTAACGTTGATATTATTATTCGTGGACGAGTGATGATTGTCAGCCTGATGGAAGATGAAAGAAAGTAGAAATTTTTCAAAACAAATTATCCAATATGAAAATACAGTTTCATCGAATTGACTCACCGTGGTGGTCATACAGGTCGAGGAGGATGAGCGCACGACGACGATACGATTCTGATTGTGATCATTGGAGGCAATCGTTGACACGGCAGCGTGATTGCCGAGCCCATGGGTCTCGTGGGCGTTATTGGATGCAGCATTGGTATTTGTGTTGGTGGTAGTGACGTTACCGCCAAGGGAAGTCTGCCTGATCACCAAAACGCTGCCAGCCGGCTCCAGCACGACCACTTGCCTCATCCTCACCGTGTTCCCCTCTCAGCTTCTCTTGGTTGCGCTGACGAAGAAGGAGAACGTGCACAGGTTGCACGAAAGCTCCCACGAAAACGATCCTCCTTCTTCGGCTGATCCAAGTATCCGACGGGAAATGCGTTCTCCAGCCTCCGCCCCTTGCTTCTTAAAGCTCCAGCGCGATTGCTGCCACCTGCTCCTCCTGTACACACGTACACCAAGATAGCCCGATATTAAAGCTGTCGTCTTAAAGGATGATCCTACTTCCATCCTATTCCGTGTCACGGCCTTCTCTCTCTCTTATGAACGTGTCATCCGAGCGTGTACCAGCGTGGCTTCTTTCGAAAGGCAAATCGATGAGATTATTTAGCCGGCCTGTCTACTGTGTCTACTCTTCGACGATCGTTTCTCTACACACCGTTTTACCCATGAACGTTGACGATCCGGATTTTAAATCCCTTCCGTCCGGTTGAACGGTTGCAAACATTCGACCCGACCAGTCCAACTATTCGAATTAAATGATTTAATACGTCGTGAAAAAAATGTAAAATGAAACGAGCGCAGCTGTCGCGTGTATCGTCGTACACGGTCCTTGGAATCTGATTTCGACACAATTAAAGGTGTACCCGGAGGAAAAACCGTAAATGAAAAAGCTACGAACATGAAATACATTAATGGCCGGTTGTCACAGGAGATTTCGTGGAGTCGTGATCGATGGCCAACAGAAATAAGAAACGAACCGGCTCGGAACACTTGAAACCGCTCCAAATAACGTCGCGATATTAAGCTTTTTGGATCGGAAGCGCGGAACCGAGGGTGTTTCGAGTATCCAAAATCACGTCTGGAGAACGTGTATCATTCGAAATTAATCTTTTCGCATGCGCACGCTTTAATATCTCGTTTCGTACGTAACCAATTGAAAACGGACCGTGAAACGTGGGCGCCCGTTTACTGTCCCAAATTCTCGAATAAAACCGTACGTAGAATGGTTATAAAAATTCTAGGCGAGTACATAAAATATTCGATTTTTCATGACTCCGGGTTGGCTTTTTCCTAGCTGACTCTAGTTGGCAGCCATTATCGTACATGCGATTCTTGGCAGCCATTGTCATAGATTTAGCCAGTAAACTGAGTCAAAGTCTTCCGAAACGCGGCTCCATCATAGACGCGCGACAGATATCAAATTATTCTCATAACAATAGAGAAACAAGCGTTGCCAGTTTTTTGATGAAATTCGAAACACGACCAGAATCATTTCCAATTGCACGCAGATTTTCTCTTTTGTATCAAATTTAAAAAAAAAGGAAAAAAGAAAAATAATCGACGTTTTCATTGAACACGCTCGATGCAGCTGGTTAAAATTCATAAATTCAAGGAAACTTTTTGTCGTGTTTTTCTACGCCATTGTAGTTCGAAACGCATCGAAAGCAATTAAATCGAATCAATTCGATAGCCGTTCAACGATCAAACGCATCGCAGCGTGTTGGAAAATCGTGGCGTATCAATTGATATTTTCTAACCCAATAACAACGGGAACCGCGAATGAATTTGAATCAATTAACGTACACAATTTCGTCTGTTTAGCAACACACGATTCCAACAAACATGTTTGACCGTCCTACATTTGTAGATTGACCGATCGATGGACGAGCGAACGGCGTGTTTCGTATTCCTAAGACAAACATATCCCTCTAACGATATCGATTAGCTTGAACACACTTTCGATTGTTCGCGACGACGAATCGCTAACAACTTTCTCGTCGAAATCACTCTTCTGCTCGTGGAACGTCGTTCCCTGTTCGAGAGAAAACCGATAATTCACAAAGGAGCACTATCTACTCGGAGTTTCGTCATCCCCCACGCCCTTTCGATTCCTGCACCCTCAACCCCCCCTTGTACACTTTGACTTTACGACTCGCCTTGGAAACAGTTACCATTCCTTTGAGAAAAACAAACTTTTATTCTAGCGGTTACATTGATAAAAATCGATGCTCTGGTCAAATTTCAATGTACAACCTTGAGAATCAGGTATGCGTGCTTCGTGATTTACGAGATTGTTAATGTCGACATTGAATTATGAATGAAACAATGCAAGGTTTGATCTTGGAAAATTTCCCTTCTCGCCCGAAAAGTCAGTAACGACCCAAGTACTCGACGCAGAAGAGACTTGTCTACTCGGAATTTCGTCATTCTCCACGCCCTTCCGGCCTCTTATCCTCTCTCTCTCCTTTCCCTACACTTGCTTTCTCCCTCTTTATCTTCACTACGCTTCAAAGTTTGGGATTCGCATTGGAGACAGTTACCCTCTTGCCCTCCACTTTGAGAGAAGAGACCTACATAATTCTAGCACGCGTTTCAACCCCTCATGAAATATGAACCGAGCACTCCTGATCCACCTTGTGTATCTGTGAGCAGTTTCAAACGAGCAGTCATTTTCTTGCGCAACAGAAGTCTGTTTCGAATTATATAAGACCACGTGAGAAACGCTTATCGCATTCTTTGTTTGATCGCGAATTAATCACTCGGTTGCTCGAGTAAGGATGTTGCAATGGTCCAAGAGGCGCACGTGGCCCACAAAAGAGGCCAATCTACGTGGAATTTCGTCATGGTTTCTTGATCGTTCAACCACCCTCCTCGCCCCTCTGGCTCGTTACATCCTCGCCGTCCCCATCCCTGAACCCTTTACCCTCTTAAACGTCTCTCTCGCTCGCTTTAACTTTGCGATTCACCTTGGAGCCAACCGCCCTGCCTTTGAGATGCGCTGACCCAGTTTCCTCCTCCCCCATGAATCGGGAAATTCAAGACATGAATTTTAGAAAAAAGCCTCCTACGATGCCTGGTAACCCGTTTACGACCACTTCTCGACGTCCTACAACCCTCGAAAATGAAACCTCCCCTCCGCCCCGGTTCGGTATACCAACGATAAATTTCCTCGAGATTGCTCGCGGCATGAATAATTGTCCGAATTGAACGTATAAATTGAACTGACCGTTTCGATGCAAGCTATCATTTTCCGTCGAGTTTTACGCAGCCGCGTTTGCGTTAAACGCCCGATGACGTACGTGTCTTAAATGGACACGGTTTTTAGCCAGCCATCCGGAAGCTCTAATTAATCAAGTTGCATAACCCTGTTCACGATTCCGCTAAACAAGATATACTTTCGCACGCAAATGCCGCGTTACAAATACCTTGAAACGGTTTTCTAGCGCGCGTGGTATGCCGATCAATTCCACGTGTCGCGTGTCGGTTAAACATAACAGTTGACGTGTTCGACCCGGCCGGGTTGAGAGCACGTCCAGCAGGCTGAACGGAATAATTTTCATGGAAATTTCGAAACACCTTGGAAACCGGCGACGTTGTTTCACAGGTGGCTCCGAGGAGGAGGCGACGTTAAGCCGCGATCGGAGAAAGGAAGCTCGAGGACGATCGGAAGCAAGACTTTCGTGGAGTTTCGCGCATTGAAATCAGGAGAAAGCTTATTTCTCTATACGGAGAAACAGAAGTAACTCCCACGCGTACACGAAATTGCTAGCAAAACGAGTTTCTTTTCTCTGCCTCGGTCGAGTTGCAACGTTCGATTTTATATCCCTTCCATTATTTGTTTATTCCACCTTCGAGAGACGCCGACCCAGTTACCGTCCACGCGAGCACACAGCCGAATGGTGGAGTTGAATTTTTGAAAAAGCACCTCATCGCCCATACACCAGTAAAGGGAACTTTATTCTCGTACGCGTTGAATATGTATGTATTTTTCTACGGATCCAAGCGCGGACAAAGTTGCAAATCATCTACAGAAATCGATGTTCCCCGACAAATATCTTGAATTTATATTAACACGATGATAAATTACGATAATAAATTATCGTATAGATTATAAAAAGATATTGAAAATTATACTTCTGACATAAGTCACTGTAATAAGTAACTTGTCTGATTTATCTATTCTAATTGCAACGATGAATCGTAAAATTATTTTTGCCAAATGAATCTCTAACAAAAATTCGCCACTAATAACGAATGCTTCGGTTGTACGATTTGATTCAGCTCTTTAAATGGAACATAATTTACGTACATGTATTAGTTCGGTACAAGCAGACGGGTTAAAAGCAATGTTGCTCCGGCAAAAACGTTTCCCTCGGTTTTTGCGGTGTTTTCCTAAACAAGCAACATCTCCGGACAAAGTTCACGTGAAAGAGTGAAGCATTTTAACCGCTACAAACTTGTTTGCCTTCAGTTTACCACGATGCCCGTGCTAGCCGCACACGTTTCAGTTTGCCCAACGTTAATATCCTGCAGAAATGCACACAACATCGTGACTATCTCGGACGCTATCCACGGCTGGAAAGACTGTTGCTGGAAAGGTAACAGCTTCCCGAGTTTATTACTCCATAGTTGTAATCTGATTTCCTGAACAACCACTTTGAACGAGTGAATTTTCTTCCGACGGATTGAAATCTGAACATCAACCCCTTCGAGACGATAGACTTGTATTCAAAGGATTAATCATCCTATGTTGGATTATCGATAATAATAATGCATAAGCTAGAAAGCAAACATGAATTTTATGAGAAACACTGCGTGCTTGAAAGTTATATTGTCAGACCAGATGTCATCTAAGGGCCTGGGTAATAGAGGGAAGGTCTCTTTGATTTTATAAGTGGGCAACAGACTTTCTGTCTTGTACTTACGAGTTTCTTCTTCACTTCGAGTCGGAATTTCAAAGCGTAAAGACGTCCTTACGAATAATAAAACAGAATGTGAAAGAAATTCACTGTATTTTGAATTTATTTAACCCATTTCCAATATGCTAAGACCATATGCAAAACCTAAGAATTGAAGCTTAAAAGGAAAAGGATCGTAGAAAGCAACAGCTAGGACATATCAGATAGACATTGAAACGTTCAAAGAGAATCCTCTTTTTCAAAGTTGACGATAACTTCCGCGTGCAACACTTTCAAGAGCAAGGTGAATCGTTGAACAGCGACCTCGTGAGATATCAGGCGACAAAACGAAGAAAGTCGTCTGCGAAGCTTGTCAACAAGTATCCGAAACCGTGTCGACGACGTAAACGGCAGTTGGGAAAATTGATCGAGTTAGCCAGGACGTTACTCACGCGAAGGAAATGCATTGTGAACGACGGGAAATAAAAATCCTGGATAAACATCCGCGAAAACATCCAGGCGTTCAACGAAGAATTATGTCTTTGTGAATAAAACTAGGACGTATTATTAAGAAAATTATCATACAAACGATGTATAAATCGCAAATTCTTGAATTAATGTTCGCACGATCATGGAAAGGTTATAGAATTCCTGCAACTCGATGACGAAACGCAAGATTGAAAACGATTTTTCTGGAGAACAAGGAGAAAAGTGAAAGAAGCGACCAATGACGTGAACAAACACATCGGAAATCTTATCGTGCGAGTAAAAGTTGGTAACGAGTACGTATTGCACGTTCCAGACACGCGTGTCAAGCACGTAATCCTGTACGAGATAAAGTGAATCGCGAGAAGCAATAAATAAAATTGTCCGTGTTCCTTTCGCCTTCCATCAACCTTAATTTTCCCTAATGGAAATCATAGAATTTCGAAACGACCTTTGCTCGTTATTAAATGAATCCTTGTCTTTTCTTCGGAAGACTGTGACAACAATTCTTTAAAGGAGATTGCAGCTTCCAGAGAAAGCCATTCCAGGAAATTGATACTCCCGTCCTTAAATAAAATAAATACGAGGGGTACTTTTTTGAAAATAAACTTCTCGATGTAGTTTATTGATATCTTTTCTATAGTCTCGTTTATTCGCGTTTTCTGCACCTGGATCGAAACAAATTCGAATTTCTGGTGTGCTAATTGAGTCCCAGAGAGCAATCGTTCAACGCGTTACGGCAGTAACGTTAATTGGCTGTTCGTAACATCCCAATGAAACATTAACGGTGATCACATTAAGGGTGGAAATCGTGGCAGAAGCGTGGCGATTATGGGGAATGGAAAACATGAATGACCGCAAGCGAGCGAGCGTGCTTGTATTTAACTCGACGCGAAAATAGATCGGCCTTTCCGAGCAACATCATTTTCCACAAAATTACTATTATCGCTTTCGATCACGTTACATCGTTCGGTAGAACGTTTCCTATAAATTGTCCGGAAGAATGCGTAAGAACCACGTCGAACGCTTTTATGCCATTTTACCCGAGAAAATAAACATTATCGCAAATCGAAGCGAACGAACAGCGTTCCCGGAAAAACATTCGTTTCCGTGAAGGAAAATAGACATATTTCCTCTGTTTCACGCGAACTACCCGCTATTATGCAAATAAGTGCTTTTCTATGGACAGAGAAATCGAAATACTGTATGCTAAACACACTCTACGATGACGTAGAAGATGATAAGAAATACGAGCGTTTCCGGGCTGAACAGGAAGGAAAAAGATTCAGAGAGATTATTCATACTGCTGAGATTGTAAGAAACTACTTTTTAACATCTCGAATACAATAAACTCCAAATACAAATTATCAAATAATTAATTTAAAAAAGGAGGATAAATTTTAAATATATTCCTATTAAAATTGATAATATAAGATAGCAATCTGAAAATTAACCATTCATGTCATTGAGGCAGTGGATGATACCATCTGTCTGTATCTACTGTGGCGGACATGGGTTGTACCTACTGTGGCGTCCGACGTGCTACGTTTCGGAGAACAAATCTAATACCCTTAACCATTATTTATTGATAGAAAGCTCGTTCGATTCATTCCCATTATAAATTCCATGCACCTATCCTGCACTCAACGCCCATCCCTTAATTATCTTTGTTTCAACACCACGTGATTAGCAACGCAACCTTCCCTATCATTGATCCAACCTGCACCGAGGAGCCATGGATTTTAGCCCGTACTATTTGGTAACTTGGTCACACAGGTGTAGAAGAAATATCGAAGGGAAAAAAGAGTATTATCGATGACCTGTCGTCCACTGGTCGATGTAAATGACTACGATGGTAGACGAACGATCAAGATAATATTCAACGTAAAACTGTACTGAAACAAGTGGTTAAGTGGGACGAGAACAATGACACGAAAAGGACTAATCTTTTCTGGTCTTTGAACTGTTCTGTTCTCTTTACATATCGCGTTATTGTTTCTTCGCTCGAATCAATTACCTGACAAACTACTTACACCTATCCAAAGCACCTATAGGTCTCTGTTTCAAACAATTATGATTGAGATACACCGTACGTTTCCGTTCTAGGTTGGAGCACGGCTCCCAAATGGAATGGAATTTGATTATCATGGTACAAGCGACCTTGAATAGAAAACCAGTCGAGAGGCATTTGTGATGTACGATCGTGAACGGATGTCACGGGAATGATTTATCCTACGCGTATTGAAAATTACAGAGATAGCAGTACTTGTTAAAAGAAATCATTGTTCTGTGTAATTTATCTCGTACAAGGTACACACACCGCGTTAATCCTAAAACGGATCAAATTTAATGGCTGATAGACGATACGCCGACCTGATTTCCTTAAATAGAAGATATTGATATCAGAGAAGATACTGAAATTTTCTAAAAAAAAAAAAAAGTAAAAGGAGACTATAGGTAGTAGATGTTAGATAATGAAATACGGTATTAGGGATTAAGGAAAACTATCGATGCACCCGTTTGATGGTACTGGTTAAAAGTGAAACCATAGGTTCCCATCCCATGACTCGATCAGATTTATCGATTTAACCGGATCTAATCCGACCGATGATTGAAGTGTGCCTTCGAGCGTGAAACTTCGTGTCTTTAACATACTACACAACAGGTATCCCCCGTATGTGAATGTACCGACAGTTCTATTATTATCGTTGCACGTGCCGCTCTATCGGCAGATAACCGCTATACACGTTCGATAATCGTCTCGTACGTAATGTACTCTATCATATTTATTTGCTTTTTAATGCAACACGCACACGTGTGTACCGGGCGAGCATCGTAATTTATGTATACGTTAGGGGGAACGTCTAGCGTACAGGTGTTTGTATACGTTCCTATAATCCGGGTATTGTGTACAATTTCTAAGCATTCCATACAGTGCCAGATATGATACCGGTTGCGTTGGACACTCAACAAGTCCAAAGATGTCTGTATATACTTTTACTTGCATCATCCGTGCCAAGAAATTTTCTATATAAACTACGATTGTTGACTAAAATATTAAACAAAAAAGAAAAGAAAGCAAAGAGAATACGATTAATGTAATTGCTCAATATTCGACGAACAGTAACAAACGAATGGTTAGCGAATCGGTGCTTGGATGAATAAAGTTTATTTATAGTAATGTCTTTCGTGCAATATTCGAGTAAACTGTGAAACAGGTGTACGTGTGACTTAACAGCAATCTTTTTTAACTGATTGATCATGGAAGGAATAACATTCTTATCGCTCCCGTTTTCCTTACTTTTATACACCGAATATTCAGCTGTTCTTTTATCGCAACGTGTGCGCATCAAACGCAGGGTTTCTTTAAACAGAAGATCACGGAGTTGGCTTCTAAGTATACTTCGACTAAATCGACCAGCTTATCACCCTTAAGGCACCGGTGTCCGTTTTGTCTTATAATAGGCTTTGATGAAACTGAAAATTTTAACCACCCCACCTGGCCGAATTATCGATTATCGTTACCGATATAACCGGATAAGACAAATGATAAAATAAGCAGCTACAATAACGTAGGGGTAGCTGCAGACGTTGCTCAGGTTTAATGGTAACAATTCGATACACGGTGAAGCCGTAAATGTGAGTTGCATCGGTTACGACGGAATAGCTAGCTAGTGAAACTACAAGTGGCAGGAAATACGTATAGCAACGTTCTTGATAACAGCTGATTACGATGAGCTCGCCCATACAACGGTCGTTCGTTTAATGAATCACGTTGCACGCTGACATTTCGATGTACAAATATGTATTATTACGAGCATCGCATTTCCCGCCAAACAATAATCACGTTAATGCAATGACACGAATGTTGATGTTCGAGGCATTGAGTTGTCACAAAAAGAAAAAAACGTCAACATCTTCTTACCACATATTCGACTCGGTTCGTTTAAAGACGTTTCACAGCCATGACACGAATACAGGAGAGCTTAGCAGGCACGATTAAAGAGACAAATTTTCGCTCGCACGACGTACGACAGTTCGAGTGGTTGCACGTGCCGGTAAATAATTGAAAATTATATCAAATTCACGATACCTTAGTTTATGCCAGAGCTGCGGGTTTACGGTATGCACTAAAAATAGCGGTACCCATAAAACTGCTCGGTGAGAATCGCCACGAGACCTCGAGGACGTACGGTTTACAATTCGCGGCTGTCTTGTAACCTAAACACTGATGGACTCGTCAAAATTCTAAGAACGTGTTTCAGTAGAAAGTTATTCAGCCGGAAGGTAATCAGACTGGAAAAGCTACAGTCAAAACGGTTCGGAAAATTTTCGACAGACTATTTTAAAGCCAAGGGAAAAGCGACAGACGTAAACCGCGTTATGTTGTTTATCGAGAATGTATAACGATAATGACGCATTAAATGTTTTTGATATATCGAGTACTTACAATATCTGTGCTCGGTATGACAGAAGACCAGTAACCCGTGTTGAAAGGGTTCATCTTGAGACGATTGTTTACGTGTCGTCGATGCTTGAATCGTTGAAAAATCACCACTTTACCACCGGCTCATCATCCTGCATTACTTTCGTACACGTATCTATTGATGTACCGTTGATTTTCACGCACAAAATCGTGTAATCACGCGTGTCTGCGCTCGCGGTCGACCCTTGGAATCCATGACAGGTACGAACACGGGTATGGCCGTGAGCCGCATGCGCCACAGCAGAAGTTATCACGCTCTACCACCGAAACAAGCGGGCAATATGTAGATGAGAAACTCCGCTTCGAATTTAAATTTCTTCTTCAATTTCATGCTGGTTCAATCGTATTCTCTCGCGAAAACGTTATTAATCCAACAGATTAAAGTAATCGGTGCACGTTCTTTTTCCTCTTCTCTTTTGTGACTACTTTCAATTCAATCCGCGTCAAATCAATTACTCGATCGATTTTGGAAAGAATAAAATTATAAGGCAAACATGATTCAAACATATTATTAAATTTTGTCTTATTTTATAATTCTTATATGCACGTTGTTGCTTAAGTAGTAAAAGTTTTAAAAGTATTAAAAATTTAATTCGTTTAATCTTGACTTCCGGTATATGCTACTTGCGATGAGTATTTATTTAAAATATTTGTTTGATATACCAATTGTTACTATACGTGTTTGACAAAAATTGATATTTTTATTTAATTATAAAATTTGTATTAAATAAATTATTAAATACATATTTCAATGCAAATATTATTAAACAATTTCAAATTTCATCGATATCGACCCAAGCTGCGCACAATCAATGCGCAGTCGATTTACCTCCCCTTGCGCGTGAACAGCATCCATTAGTCTCCTTACCCCGCGAAATCCGGCACGCGTCATTGTGTAATCGGTAGTATAATTTTTCAAAAATAAGTGTGAAAGTGCATGTGTACCTTGGATTATTAACCCACAACACTTCTACGCATCTTGGATAATCAACCCACAGCACTGGTAAGTACCTTGGATTATTAACTAACAGAATTTATGAAACTCAAGAATTGAGCGGCGGAGGGGGATCTCAATGAGATACCTCTCAATGTTCGATGATTGATTTCAATATTGATTGACACACACTATGTGTTCTATTACAAAGTCATACCACTTTTTGCACAAATCTTAAACATATTATTACATTTTATGTTTGTATGGAATCTTTGAATTCGCTTCAGTACGCTTTCGTTCGAAAACGACCGTTACAAAATTTTCGCCATAACGCCATCTTAAGTTCTCCTGTTATATCAAGATACGTTTGAATCTTAGTATGAAAAAACTGAATATCGTTGAAATCAATCATTAAACAATTGATTTGAAAGATACTAACAACTTAAATTACATACATGTTTTATTATGCATATGAATTTTAACATAGAGAGACAAACTTATTCCTTTACAAACGAATTCTCTATTCATTTCCAATAAATGACAACAAATGTTTATGTTAACATAAAATTTGTTAAGCGCATTAATCATGATCATTAGCAATTCTTATATTTTTCTCGCCATATCGATACCAAAGAGGTCACCATATTTTTTAATCTCATAAAAAAAGGAAAATTATTAATATACAATTATGAAATACAATGTTGTACAGCATGTATAAATTTACAATTAAAATCTACATCAACGTATGAAATTACAAACGTTAATCCTTAGAAAGAATTTCACTAAAACTCAAATAGAATAAAATATTGTATAAAAGCTTCTTAAATAGGGCACACGTACACTACAATAAGGTATAACACATGATACGAGAAATCATATGATAAAAAACATTGGCACAAAAGGATATTTTCCTCTTGGTATCTATTGTTACTTTTCTTATCCACACGATAGCTTCTGAGTATTTCAGAAAACTGTTCAGAATATGCGCCACAAAGAGAAACAGTTGAGTGAATTGTATTTATGCATTGAGATTACTCATTTACAATTAATGTAATAAGACATCATTAACATCGTGTCTCATATAAACCACTTCTGCCAATATATCTCACCCATTTTATAACATCATGATCAGAATAGTTTAACTTGGACTCAAACACCTTCAAATAGCGCACTTTAAATCCAGATGGTGCGAATGGAACTTCGAAATTCATTGATATTGGGGGTCGTGTCCATTTCTTCTTCGTGTCGGTTTCAAGCAAATCGATTTCCGCAGATAGTTGAGTTTCTTTCATTCCAGCCATTCGTTTAATTTTCCATACAATTGCATTTTCAGATGCTTTGTATTTCGCTTTTCCTTTCAAGCAAATCAATTGTACGCCTGCAGTATTTAGAGGTGTAGGTACTCGTACCTCTATCTTTTGCCCTAACAAAGAAGGCTTGAAATTCGATTTTAGTACTGCTTTCACTTCCATTTTTGTACGTCCCACTTCACGTACCAATGGAATAACACGGAATGGCAATGATATATCCTTAGTTGTTCGATATCTATGAATAATTACCAAAGCAAAATGTTAGAAAGTTCAGTTGTATAAGGACAATTCAATTTGGAATATTTACTTTGAACATTCTTTACCTCATGAGTTCAAATTCTCCATCAGGTGGTATAAAACTAATAGCATGTTCTGTCTCGAATTTACTAAGTTTCACACACTGATGGAATTGGCAGTCATCAATTACAACAACAGGTTTTCCAGATCTAGCACCAGTAGGATCATCTCCCCCTCCTCCTAGTCCACTTCCACCTTTCATACCTTTGGCTTCCATTACAATTTTATCATTGATCCCAAACTTGCATTCTGGCATTCCAGATAAATAAGATTTCATTACAACCTGTTAGAAAAAGATATTAAACAATTAAGTTTTTGAGTACTTGAGCATTTTGAATAATTGCTGCTCAAATAACAACCTTGCCAGCAACATGTGCACTAAGCACTTGACCCTGAGGACTCATCAATAGATTCACATATTCAAGAACATCCAGGAATAATTCATTGCGTCTGTACTTGATACCTTCTCTTCTCCACCCAATCTGGCCAGTTACTTGTGAAGTTATTTGTGCCTGTTCTTCTTTTGTTGCTGACTTTACTCCTTGTTGAGTAATGAATGTTTTTAATACTCCAGTGTCACAGTTCTGTGGATATCCAAAGTCCAAAATTTCTGCAGAAAAATTTTCATTAGTTTTCCCAATGTTAGTTAGATTTTTATTATTCAACATTGTTTATGTTACAATACTAACCATCCAACAATTCATAAATCAACACAAAGTTATTCTTGATATTTTCTTCTGATATCTTCCCAAAATATGACTGCATAACATCAATAATTTTTAATAAGAATTCAAACACCATTGCTGCATTAACATTTTGCTTGGTAACAGCAGCCAACCAAATATTAGCACGTTTTATGTGAAAGAATGATGTTCTAGCAATGTTGGTAACTGGTGAGCGTACTTGTTGCCTGGCATGGATAACATTGACACGAAATGCATCAACTGCATTTCGTCCAATGTCATCTCTGTACACTCTGGAGATGAGTACTTCTCCCTTATGGTTGTACACGAATAAACCCCCTATCATCTTGACAGAGGGTGTCCCTTTTTATTTTAACTACAACCAATCTACAAACATAAAGATTTTATATAAATATAAATTTATAGAAATGATCAGGAAAAGTGTTTTATTTAATCAGGGTTGCAAATTAATTTTTTTTCAAAAACAGATTTTAATAAAATGTACATACTATGAGGAACATAATAATTAACTTATATGGTACATGATAAGATAGTACAATCTTTCTGAATTAACTTTATATTGAGACTGTATGAATGATATAAAGATCTCCTATAAAATTTAATTAAAAAATTTATGCAAAAATTAATATAAAATTCTCGTGTGATATAGGCATTAGAATATAAATAAAAAATATAAATATATATGTGGAAGATAACGCCCCTTTTCTTAAATGACATTTGAGGTTCTTTTAATATGTCTTGTAAACGGTTAGTATTATTGATCGGAAATGAATGGTCTATACAGCAGGCATTAGGATTATCAAGGGTTCCCCAAAAATTCGGATACGTTAAGTACTTGTAACTATGAATTTCGAGATTACAGAAGATCACTTACGCATGACTCTAGCTGCAAATAAAAATTATGTGATACTAATTTGTATCAGCCTCCGAAACTTACGGTAACAGTACCAACCTACTGATACAAGTGCAAACTATTAAATGACGAAAGCAACACCCACTTCTTTGTACTACGTGTCTCAGAAATACATTATTACAATATGTTATATTTGCAATGGCAATTGCTTCTCAAAATATATAGCAATTAAATTCTTTTAAGTTTAGATTCTTCCTTACAACGTTGCAACCATAAACACAATAATTATACATTTATAGAACAAATAGGGTTGTTGTATTGATTTCAAAACCGGTAGTTGTACATTTATAATGAATAATATAATCACTATAATGATAATATAATATTAAGTGATATTCCAAAATTAATTTGCTGTTCGAATCCTTTATTTTCATTTATAAAATCATTTTTTGATTAGATTGATTAGAATTCTATTATTATGAATGGCTTTCAATTATCATGATTGCACACTTTTGATAAGTTTGAAAATACCCATTTCACTCCTTATTTTAATTCCGAACATGCGACATATTTTAATCCGACAAAATACAAAGTTCAATAAAATTTGTATAAAAAGCAGGTTTATGTCTGGAAGATAATATATCAGATATATATTTGTATCAACGCTTGCGTACTGTAATATCTTTGAAGGCATGTGTTCCTAGTATTACAAAATGTTTGAATATTAAAACATCGAACATTGTATAGTTATGAGATTGTAATTAAAGTGACAACACTTGCAATTGTGGCAATGGCTGATCAGGATGCGAATAATAATAACCTTCCATTAAGGGAAAATTTAGTAAGTTTTCGTTATTCTTAGGTTATATGTTTATAATTATATATATAGATAGTTGAAGGTCTTAAAAAAAGAAATTGAAAGTATATTCATAAAAGTAAAATCGTACGGTGAATAATTTATATAAGCATTAGGAATAAATTAAATTATGCAAATTAAAGTTAACAACAACTTTTTCTTCAAGGTAAAAACTGCTGTGGAGTTTTTAAAAAATCCTAAAGTATCGGGTAGTCCTATAAGTCCTAAAAAGGAATTTCTTAAAAAGAAGGGTTTAACAGAGGATGAAATTAACAAAGCCTTTAAATTAGCCTCTGTTGATGCCACGGTTGATCAAGGTGTTGTTCATAATTCAAGTGATTATACTGTTGTTCCAATTCCACCACGTCAAGTCTATCCATATTTACAAACATATCCATATCAATTAACTCCTTTCCAAAAAATTAAAGAATTTTTTAACACTGCTGCTTTAATTGGAGCTACTGTATATTGTGTTTATTGGTTTTATAAGGTATTACTCTTACATAGAAAACAAGCACCTTGATATCATACAGCAAATTAATTGGAATACATATTTCAGAAATTTATTAAACCACTTTTATTTGGGAGAAAAAAGAAAGATAGTATACAAGATTCAGTCAATGAATTAGATAAGACAATTCAAAATTCTATGAAAGAAGTAAAACAGTCTATTTCAAAAGTTGAGGATGATGTGCAAAAGTTGACACAGAGTCATTCAATTGACCCAATAATACCACAGTTGGTACAAGAACTGAAACAAGATTTAGCTAGTCTCAAATCCTTACTTTTATCAAGGTATAATATATTATAGGTATCATATAATCATATACTTAAGCATCACTGGAATACAACATATAATGAACAAATTAAATAGTAACATTTATTGCTTTATAAGATAATTATTTTGTTTACATATCATTTGCTATTTCATCTTTTAATTTATACATTTACATTAGGATATATATGTCTTTTTACAAAAGTTTTATTTTTATTATTTTTCGTATTAACGCATACACATATACATATTTTGGACTCAGTCACACAGACATATTTTTTTCAAAAATACAAAAGTAAAAATCTTTCGAAAAAAAAAAAGAAAAAAATCACTACAAAATACATCAATCAGCTTCTGATCGATTACAAAAAAAAATATATGTAAAAAGGGGACCTAGATTTAATATTTTCGTATCATTTCATAATTAGTATCACGAAAAAACGAGATAGAGTCATCTCATAAATTTGTACTTAGGAATCCAAATAATTCACAAGTGCTTGTGTTATTATTTACCCGAACTTTAAATTTTAAACAGAAAACAATTTCCAAGTGCGCCGGCATCTGTACCGTCTATATCTATTCCATCATGGCAATTAGATGCTGCAGGTACAAATCAAGATAAACCAAGTGAACGAGAAGATGATGCTGGAAGTGGAAGTAGTACTAATAACTCAGATAGTTCTCTGGAAATGATTCGCGAGGATCCTAAGGTGTAAATTAAAAATACTACAAACATTCACTTCCATCATAAAAATCTTCGATATGCAGAATATTCTGTGATGTTTATTCAAAGAAATATATCAATTATATTCTGATCATATGTAATATATATAAATATATATATATATATATATTAAAGTCGATGTTCTCAGGCTTAATTTAAGCTTAAACTTGTCCAGCATTATTTTAACTTTGTACTGTAAAATCGAATTAAAATCATTTTTATTCTTACAAATGGTACTGAAGGTTATTTATAAAACAAAACGATACATGTAAGGCATTACTTTTTACGTAATATTAAATGTTATAAACGGTGGTTGTTACTTAATGTTTCTTTTTTTTAAATCCTAGAAAAATTAGCATTCATTTTTTTCCCTTCAGTTGATTAGCATCGATGTTCCATCCCTGCTTTTAAAGGCCTCGTATATTGTTTAATCATTTTTATGCAAATAAAACGAGAGAATTATGTAAGAAATAAGATCGTTCTTTTAATGTCCTTCGTAATGCTAGCACGCATTGCTGTACGATATTATCTATTATATAACACAAATAATCTGATAAAAATATTTAACAGTGTACTAGGAAAGGTATACAAACCAAAAATACGTACTATTTTTACAAACTAAATATGTACATTTTAATCTGTACTTAAATTTAAAAGGACAATCGCGATACACAAAATCACATTAAGCCATTAACTAGATTTATACAACAGATTGTTTCCTTTTTTTTTTGCACTATATATTTGAAATTAAAAAATTAGTATTTCCTTGACATATACATATATTTGCATGTATGTGACAGCAAGACATACATACAAGTACATACAGACGTATTATGTACAGAAAGACGTTATTTTATTGGGTGTGGTATAATCCTGCGCTAATCTATATCTATTACCCATGGCAATCTTATTTTGGATTAAATTACAATTAGTAATATAAATCCACGTGAGCAACTCGTTTGATGCACGTCAATAAATAAACAAATGTTCTCAATTGCATTACGATTTATTTGAGAACAAATTATTTTCTTACGCACATGGGCATTATCCTTTTTCAATCAAAATTTTATAATTAAGTAAAATTAACATTTATATATATTTATATACATATATGTATATATGCATATATAAATATTATGTAAAAATCATGTTCAATGATTTTTAATTACACCGTTCATTCATACAAATCAATGTTTCTTACAACAAATACATCCTTTCTCATAGTATGTACAAATTGTATAATATTTACTAGTACTTTTGGATGATTAAACAATCGAACAAAGTATACAGCTATGCATATGATTACATTGTTTTCCTTTTCTTTTTTTTTTTTACTGTAACTTTATTCGCCTATGTTTCTGACGTATTAACATCGTACATCGTATTTTAAATAATTCTAATCTTCTCAAAAATCTGATGAAATCAAATCGCCTCTTTGTAATTTTTTAATACTTCCTTTTATTATTAGATATAATCAGGATAGCTGCCTCACTGATACAGTGAGTTACAGCCAAGTCCGCTTAAAGTGACTTAGTATATTTTCTTTTCTTTTGTGTGTTTTTTTTTTCTTTTCGTTACACTATACCCTAGATTTAATAATATTATATATAACAGAAATAATTCGTTCAAAAAATATAACACTTTTCTTTATCATGTGTGGCAAAGTACTTAAAATGTTCAATATAGTTTTACTTAGAACAAAATTATTCGGAGAGATATAAATCTACGTTATTTCGAAATCACGATCTTTGGCAAATACATTATTTTTAAGAAATCATGATATACATGTGTGTGTTGTGTATATGTATATACGTATACACTTATATTATTGCCCACACATGAACGTAACGAAAATATTCCACGATGTTTTTTGTGCTGACATAAATAGTTTGGTTGAAGGTCCCACTCCCTTTTTGAAACTTACTCGCTATGGTTCCGTTTTTGTTTAACGAGCGTAGAAAATGAGGACAGGGTCAAGGGATCATTGTCTCATAATTCAGGCAGCATCCTAACGTCTATTATCAGTAACAATAATAATCCTAGGTTAAACACGCTAATCTGTTTTTGTAGTTCAATCTCTAATAAATCTAATATATTAATTAATCCAGACTATGCTACCATGTATGATCTAAATGTAAATTTCTTGAAAGAACGGACCGCACGTCTTGCGTGAAACGTAGTGCATCCAAAACTGGAAGTAAACTTAATAGAGCAGTATCTCCCGCGTCGCTAAACCATGACTTTATTGGTATTGCATTATCTGCGGTAACAGAAAACAAAAAAAAAATTGGATTCGATTTGTAGAAAGTCGTTTCTTAAAAATATTTGACACACGCGTCTAATATCTCTAAGTTTCAAACTATTTGTAGAAAATAAAAGTATCAAAAAGTATAGTTGTCTAATATAACATCCAAGAAAAGTTTCACAGTATTCGCTAGTATAAACAGAAGAATAAATACAATTACATTTCGTAGAAAATGAATAAATAGACGATGAAGATTGAACTACGATTTTCTTGGATGCTGCAAGTAAAAAACTTGGTGTATAAAAATAAAATCTAGTCTTTGAACTAGTACCTGATGCACAGGGATTATTAAAAAAAATGATCAAAACAGCTGAAATTATTTCATTGCCGATTCGGCGTAGTGTCCAGTGCTTATTCAAGTGGAGGAGCATTGGCAACTGAGCATATTTTACATCTATCCATAGGCCTGTATTCAGTGCTTGCTTACAGAGCATCAACGCTGATAGCTGCAAATAGACATCATTTTCAATAAGAATTACCTGGACCCTTCAATTTTTTTATTGTTTATGTATCCCGTGAAAAACTATCGAACAGATGTAAGCCTAAGAGCTAAATAATTCGAAACAAGATTAGAGGAATAAAGATGCCAATGTTCTCTGTTATTAATACAGCGTCGCGAGTCGAAAATAATCATGACAACGATAATAATAATAACATCAACAACAATAATAACAGCAACAAAGACATTGAAATCACGTGTACACATGGATACGTATCAGAAACATATTTAATGAATAAAACTTTCAACCCCTGCATTTTAGGTATTTCTCTATGAAGAAGTTATTTGCAAATGATTATGCAACATTCGTATTGTTAATTTAGATTGAAGTTGGATTTTATCACTACTTATAGTTGTGCACATGTAAGCAAGTTCTGACTACAGGTCGTGATATGTGATATATGATACAGTAGCATTAGATCATCCAGGCAATTTTATGAATGTACATAATAAATGTGTGTTAAATGCGCGTAATTGTTACCGTATCATGTACACATTAAGAATTAAACAAATTTACAATACATAATTCTTCGTAATACGTATTAAATGGATGAGGAAATTAAAAGAAATTATGTTAAATCAGACAACTATAAAATTAAAATTAATATTATTGCATTTAAGAAAGAGATACATGTATATACTTACGTGGATAAGCTCTGTAGGCTCCTGGGCTATTATCAAGTATAAAGACTGATGCTAGATCTGAACAAATAGCAGACAGATCTTTAGTATAGGAACCCATTTCTGGTGTACAATGTTGTCTATAATATCTGCGCCTTAAAATACCCCTGTTGTTATCTAACTTATCTGCAACAGCTGCTCCATAGATTTCCATGGAAGCAGTGAAGACCACTAGCTCATACCTAAAAAGAAGTTGATGATTTTGTAGAAAAACACAATCATAGGGCAATGATGAAAGGTCACCTTCTGTTGATCAGACTTACCATTGACTAACAATGTCTAAAAAAAAGTCTACATGTGGTCTTTTGTGAACAAAAAATCTAACTGGATGTCTGTCTATTGTCACTTTAAGAATAAAATCTGGAGGTGTACCAGGCCTAACTGTGGGCCTTGCTACTCCATCGTGATGAGAATGAATTAATGTTTCATCTAAATCCAATACTAATACTTTCCTCTTAACTATACCTGCAATATACTTTGGTTACATGCAAATAGTAATACCTTTTATTATTACAAGTAATACAAGTGGTTAAAGGATGACAATACTTACTAAGCCTATGCCTTGATAGTGGAGATAATGGGAAGATCTCATATTTAACAGGTTGCATTTGTGATATCTAAAACAGGAACAATTAATAGTATACCATATGTGTAATCAACACAATTAAGCAAATAACTACGATTTTATTATCGAAATTTATACATCAAATAAATCGTGAATGAAATAATGTGCATATCACAATGAAACAACAAAAATGAAGAAATTCTCATGATAAATGAAATATCGACAATCATGCTTGATTCATGAATTTGGATACCAGAATTACACGTATTATCAGATCGAATACTTGAACGAAATCGAAGATACATCACTAGACATACAACATTATCACAACACGACCGACCATGAGAAAATGTTTACTGGAACCGGCAAAAATTTTCTGAAACTCAAGAAAAGTGTTCTGATAATGCTCGATACCTAGAATGACGGAATGCTGAAAGGATATTATGTTTTATAAATAATGAACGGAAAAAAAAGGCAGATAGAGGCGCGAAGCACCTACTTACGGCTCTAACCTGCTTCTTGAGGAGAAAGCAGACGCATGTCCACACACGGGAGGCCATCAAGAGGAAAGCTCTCATCCCCATCTGCAATTGCTTCAGCATCTCTACTGTTCTTCTCACCGGGCCGAAGTCCGGCAACACTTTATCTCCAGTCTCGTCTAAGTTAGGGTCCCTTTTTTCCCTTACAGCACTTCACCTCGCGTTGAAGTATTATACAAACTTTCCCGTAAACAAACGTCTCTTACGTGAACAGGAAACATAGAATCTGAATATTCATAAACATACTATGAACCTTTCGCGTATAGTAGCGCCGTACACGTGTACATCAGTTTTTCCATATTTTCTCATGTTTTGGCGAAAATTTACGGAAGTACGAATCTTTCTTACACACAGCACGCATTAGCCGCCATCTTTCGCACATCGACCCAATTTTTCCATACGCTGCACTAACGCGCATGAATCTTCTCAAAATTCTATTTTACTTGCGCTGCGTGCACTTTTGGATTTTCATCAAACTTATTGCACAAGGGAATATCGAGAAACGGGGCGATCCAAACGATCGGAAACATTGCTCGGTACATCTGGATAGAACCGATGGTAGGAGATTCCTTAAGCATCATTCAAGGAGTTGCAAAGAAATTTTAAATTTGAAAAATTAGTATCTTCGAATTTTGACAAACGTACGGAACAAAAATTGCAGAAATTACGAATGATACAAAAAACGCCGGTAATACGACTTGTTAGATACTGTGCACACCAATGGATATATTATTAGATTTAGTACAGAAAGGAGGTGAGGATGGTCAGTAAAGCGTTATTATTTTCTTCCCTTCGAAGAAAGCGCAAATAACGGTCGTATGATATTAGTATCAAAGCGTTTCATTCGGTATTTGCTATAGTAAATGATCAAAACAACGCGGTCAATTTTATTTCCCATAAAGATGGCGTAATATGCTGACTTTTCGATATACTATATACAGTATACTATATCGTATTGTTCGCGAATAAGTAGGCAATATTTAATAAAAAAATTCTACAAGAATTTATTAATTTATTCTATTATTTATAACTGCATTAAACAAACGAACACAAATTGCTGTTTAGTAGATTGGAAATAACGTTACTGTCTGCGTTCCGATCCATCTTCCTTGCCGATTAACCGCGGACTTACCGTAAAAGTGAAAATTTAAAAATAACTTTCTCTGGGACCTGTAAAGTTCATTTATATACATTTAAACATATGCGAACAGCATTATAATTATATTATTGCCGTATTATTGGTTTCCATATTCAAAAGTTCTTTCCATATGATTGGATGAACCGTTGTTGGATCCTCCTTTCTCGGTCGAGCGTCCATTTCAGCTTACCGGATTGCACCAATCGGAAATGGACGCTGGTACTGAAAGAGAAGTAAGCGTCGGCATTCTCGTGATATTGCCTGTTCGCAGATTTAACAACGGTATCAACCTTAAATCTAGTATGACGTTTATTATACGAGCAGCTGCTTGCGTTACACCAAAATATTATATTCTTTGTGAAAGGCCGGAACGACCGAGCGAAATATTGAATTGAATAGAAAAGAGTTGCTTTTGTTGCGGATTCTGAGTTACACAGTCGAGACGTAAGGAGCACGATGACGGATCTAACAGAGTTACGAATGAACGTGGCCGCACTGAAACGAGTAGATCCCTATGTGAAAGATATTTTGGAAACTGCGACGCACGTAGCACTGTATACATTCAATGCGGTTAATAACGAGTGGGAAAAAACCGACATCGAGGGTGCATTGTTCGTATACTCGCGAAATGGCGAGCCCTATAACAGTGTTCTTATCATGAATAGGTAATATACATTAATCGTAAACACATTTTTATCTTACGATAGCTCGGATATATTTTTGCATATTTCAACAACTTTCCGAACGATATCTTGTTCTTCGATTATTAAGTTATAAACGTTCGTTATATTCTTAGCAAGCATGCTTTGGGTGAAATGCATCGGAGTACTTTGATTCTTTCCACCAAAACTCTGAAATTCCTATTTGAATAATATTTTTACAGATTAAATACGAATAATCTAGTGGAACCAGTTACACATGGTTTGGATTTACAGCTCCAAGAACCTTTTTTATTGTATAGAAATTCTAGATGCAACATCTATGGTATTTGGTTTTATGACAAAGAGGAATGCGTGCGTATTGGAGCAATGTTGAATAAACTGGTTAAGGAATCAGAGGAGAACCGTAAGGCTTGTGACAAGCCTGTTGTTAATGAGAAGAAAGATTCTGGTCCTAATGTGAACAATGTTGACATATTCAGTATGCTTAGCAAAGCTCAAAAAGATTTTAATACTAATAGAAATAGTAGTAGCATTGGAGGTGGTGGAGGAGGAGGTACAAGGGAGGGGCATAGCATTAAGTCTCCTCTAGTTATTCCTAATTCAGATAATGTATCTGGGCCATTGATTGCTCCATTAGGTCCAGATGTTACTTCACAGAGTGTGATGGACTTTTTTGCAAAAGCAAAAGTTAGTACTACATATAGAATATGATTTTTAATTATCAGTTTGTTTATGAATTCTTCATTTAGGCTTTAATATTATTATGTGTGTGAGGTTTAGATTAGGCGGGAAATATGCAGGTTATTACGATACTTTCAGGTTAATACTGGTCATTTTAAAGCTGGCGATCAGCCGACACCAGGGGGCACTGTTCCGAATGAGAGTAAACCTTTACTCGCACGGTTAATGTCGCATCCTGCGGCACACACGGTAGAACATATTGAAAAGCAACATAGATCAATAACTCCTCAACCGGGGACTCAACAACAATCTCAGACAACTCCAACCGCCATAATGACTGCTAATAACGTTGCCAGTAGCACGTCGTCGAACAAATCTAAAAGACGAAGCAAGACTGCTTCTCAGCCGGAATCAATGATACCTACACCAGCATCAATGACTCAGGATATTCCACCGCCTGTAAATTCAAATACTACGGATACGAATGGTACAACAGGCTTTCTGAGGATACAGTCACCGACAAATGTATCATCCTCTAATTCAACGAATCATCAGGCCTCGGATGTTATTGGTTCTAGTAATTCGAATCCACTTGCATCTTTGTTTGCTCATGCATCTGCTACATCGGTGAGTGGTTGCGTTGGATCGTGTTTAATCGTGCAGGTTTATTATAGGTTTATTCAGGTATAAAAACTGAGAATTTCTTATTGATTCAATTAGGCATCGGAAGATATCATTACTGCGCCCACTTTATCGGGAAGAGGATCGGCACCGGCATTAATACCTCCGGTCATGTTCGCGGCACCTAGTCCGCCTGAACCGTTAACGAGACCGTTAGAACCGTTGACGAGAAATCAGCTTCTTCAAGCTTTTAATTATTTGTTGAGAAGCGACCCAGAATTTATCAACAAACTACACGAAGCTTATGTCAAATCATTTGGCGAGATTCTGTCCTAAAACTATGATCTGTTAACTAAATGTAACTAGAACCCGTCATGCGGGTTGTGACGGTCGACTGATTACAAAAAGCATCGAGCAAAACCCTGGTATCCCTATGTTACGTGTACATAGATGGAACACTATTGTCTTGCTCGAAATTTCAATTGAACTTGACTGGTTAGCCCAATTTTGTTGGGGGAATGAACAAAGCATAGAGATACAAATGAAGATACATACCTTAAGCAGTATTTTTATAAGCTAAATACATTTTTTCCCAAGAAAGGAAACGAAATGGACCGCGAAAGCGAAGCAAGATTGAATAAAGAAAAGAATAAAAAAAGGAAATCGAGTGAAAATTAAAAAAAATGGAACGAAACAAGGAATGTGAAAATTGTACGATTTTAAACTGTGATGCCAAAAAACATTTATATTATTACTAAACTGTTTTATGGTTACTATTTCGAAAGTGGAACGAGACAAATTTTCTGAGCCGATCAAATCGATTGTTAATTTTACAGAATAATGACATACCCTTCCTATATATCGGGTATCGATATGGTATGTGTATGTAACTGATAAAAAAGGAATAAATAAATAGAGATCCGATTACTGCAAAAATTATTTCAATATATTTTATGTCGACTTCACTGTCGATTTTTATCCCTCGCAAGTAACTCGTGTAAAAACAAAGTCGTGGTACATATTTAATAAACATAATTATTATACAGTTATCATATTATCACAATAGTATAAGATTTATATGGAATACGATTACTATGTCAGGAATACATGATATATCAGGATAACTGATCTTCGACAGAAGGTGATCTACATAATTGAAAAAAAAAAAAAAGAAAGAAAAAAACAGATATCAGACTTTTATTGTTCTTCGTTCAGTTTCATCGGTATTCTCCCTCGATAGGTAAACGATTATTCTTATTGCAGGATACACTAAGATTATACGTGTATCCTTGAATGAGATTATATTGTTACATTGGATCTTCTCCCATTAGATTTTCGTCTTTTTGAACATCGAGGATCGACGATACACATCGTGCAAACACGCCGTCTAAATAAGCGATTACCATCTAAATACCATAGAAAATACATACTCTATTTACAATGCTACAATAAAGGCGATATCATGCGTTCCATTTTTTTGTTTCTTCGCATATTAACGTCATGTACAAAGGTCCTGTTCTATTGGCCCTTTTCTCACTCTCTTCAATCTCACGACGATAATATATACTATATATATATTTTTTTTAATTCTTCGTTCGATATCGTCGTTCGATTTAACAGCAATCGATGCACAACACGCATTGTTATAATTTACAGCAGTCGCTCTTTCACAAAATTCACAGCCAAGTGGAGCTACGTAAGCCCGCTAGCTTTTTTTTTTCCTAGAAGATAGTCTTACTAAAAGAAACGTCTATCCGCGGCTAGAACACTTTATCAAAACGTCTTTGGATTGCGAGATATATTAAACGAGAGGCACTTTCGGTGGTCCTAATAATGGCGGCCCATTATCGGGCATCCGATGCGGTCCGAGCTTGTCTGCCTGCGTCGGCACTGGCTGAAGTAATCTAATAGCGAGACTGGCTAATATCAGCAGAACGATTAGACCGCAAATCGGTACGGCGATCGTGGCAGTCTTGAACCAGCCGTCCGTTGACTGACCCCCATGATTGATCGGCTGCACCGGGCCGAGGAAAGGTCGTTGGTCACCCGCCAACACTGCAACAATAATAACAGTTCCTCGTTATGCCGCGTGCTTTGGAATCAATTATGCAAAAGATTTCATTATTCATCGATTCACACAACCTTCGACTTTCACTATTGTTTCAAATCCTCGCTTCCAGACTTCGTGGAAGTGGTGTGCATGTACAATATCGGACCATTGGAAATGGACGGATTCAAGGTTCTCTGTACGTAACTTACAGGGAATAGATTTGAATAATGGAATTAAAAGCGAAACCAATCGCGAATGTAATTTGTACTCATTTAATTTTGGGAAAGATTTGCAAAGAAAATTCTTTGAACCTTGAAGAGTCTTGTTGAGCCTGTTCCTCATGGCTGGACTATCCACGTGGTTGCAGAGATCCTGCTCGCAACAAAGATATCCCGCGGGACACTGTCGTTCCTTGAAGCTTTCGTCGAGACAACCGCTGTATGTGCTGTGCTCTGCTCTCAACAGCGATGGATTTGTGTTGGATGGTAGCTCGGTGAAGCAACCCCTGCCACGGCACATGTATCCTTGAGGCACGCATTCCGGTTGATTGCAATAACACCTTACTTCTTGAACGAAAGGGGAATCTGTAAATCAGAAAAAGGATATTCGGATTAATTAAAGCCCCGCGGAATCGAAGATAAAGGATACAAATGGAGATAAAACGAAGCGAATACAAGGACATCGGGTTGAATATGCTAAAGTACTGATCGTCGATAAAATCGAAAGAAGATTATCTTTGGAAGAAAGAAAGATTTTCATCTTCGAAATTGGAATACTGAAATTCAGATAGACTGAAGAGAGACATTACGACGCGGGAGGGAATGCTACGTTTTCTTCTTTGCAATGTTTCTGATGGTAATAGTGATTGGTAATAATAAATGACTCGTGTTGATTAATGATGCTGTATCATGGGTGGTCGATGTACCGTAACGACTTTCGTACTTGTCCTACGTGGTATCATCTCGAATATAATAAGATTCGATCGTCGAAATTATGCGAGCGGAGCAACATGCTGCTCGCTTCGCTAATTGATTACAACTCATGTTTATTTATAAGCTCGTGCTCGATAAGACCATTCGAGGATGCGTGTAAATATTAGGTCATTCCAGAAGCTCTTGCCGTCACGAGACGGCCACCGTATATTTCTTTAAACAAAGAAATTAGTTCGATCGATCAATCGGAGTTGATCATCGACAGGAAGAACGGCGGGAAATTAAGAAACGATCCAATATAATTTTATATGAATATTCATTTTCACGTTCCAAGCGTTCGAAAGTATGGAAGATCGTTGATACCTGGCGGCGTCTCTTAATGAATAGCCGACTGAAAGTCATAAAAGATTATACTTTGCTCGTTGCAACAAGTACACGAAGAGCCAACTTTCATTTACCCGGCAGGTACCAAGCCTTCCTTTGTGCATCGAAGGCGACTCGCAGCTTTTTCCATGGTCCTTCAAGGATGATGTCTGAGCAGTTTTACAAATCAGAACGAGCGGGTTGCGTGTACAAATGAGATAATCGCGTCTGGAGCGTGTATTTGCTAAACAAATTGCTCGAAATAAATTTGCCGCCACTGTAAAAATTCTCTACCACGGAAAGAAATAAGAACGCCAAGATGATCTTCAACATCTTTTTGCTACGTAGAGGCTCGTAGCGGAGTGTCTGGAAGAAATCCACGCCGAGAAACACGGCCGATACACTGGGACCGTGTTTGACGTAGCGTAAATATACATTACACGGAGAGAGTAGAGTTCTCTCTGGTCCGTGTGTTAATGAGGACTGCACGAAATAAACAAAGAGACATGGAGCAGTTCGCGGTGACTAACCATCGTGCCGCTTGTTTATTATGATAATGCGAAGCCATCTTTATCCGTGACTTTACTCTTTCTCCTTCGTCGTCTCTCAGCCTCTCCCTTCGCTTCCCTTCGCTTCGCTTCGCGGGAATAATTTATTTTGCTGTACAAGCTGCCGTGCTGATCGCAACCAACCCGCGACCAATTCCGGTTCAACGTAACAGAAATTCATTCGTTTTCACGACCGTACCTTGTCACCGTTCAAGTGAAACTCGAAACCAACCCGATAACATCCCTTCCTGCAAAATTACACGAATTTTTCGTCGATGTGCATAAAAAAAAGGGGGGAGAAAAGTTTGGTTCCGCAACGATTAACCAGAGGAGCCCGCGATTGTTTATTATGGTAATGCGGAGCCATCTTTATCCACGACATTGCTGTGTCCACCCCTCGAACCTTCCCTTTCCTCTTAAACGACCCTTTTTCTCCCTCCGAAGAACTTCTTCTCTTTCTCTTCTGACTTCTTGCTAATAAGCCTGCAGCGATGCCCTCCTCTGGTGTCCCACCCTCTTCTCCCTTCGTGGCCGGGTCTCTGTCTTCATTGCGCGTCTCTTCTGTTTCGTCGACCAACTCCCGCCTCATCGGGGGAATAAAAAACACTAAAACGGCCGAGTCACAAAAGAAAGATTAAAGTGGAGAGAATATATGGAGAGGAGGCATGCGGCCCTCTCGTGTGCACCGCTGCTGTGCTGTTGTTGCTCTCTCACGAGTCTTCGCGAGCGATGAAGAGGACACGAGGAGACCTCATGAGAGGACCTTTAGGAAAACTTCTCTTTTTAACTCCAGATTGAGTAAACTTATCAAAGACATTTTGATTGATCTATGTAATTTTCTTATTTCGTTGATATTTCACTGGTCACTCGTTCTTCAGGGTGAATATTGTGATTATTTTATACAACAGGCACGTGTAAATACTCGAAGGGTTAAACGCTTTGTTAATTTGCCTTATCGTTGAAATTTCTTCTGGAATTTTGATTCACGCAGAACGATACGATTTTAAAGGTTCCCCTAAAAGGCGGGTCTTTTTTTAACCGTGGACCGCGGAGTGAGATAGGGACGAACTAGGGAGAACGGTACTCTGTTGAGAAACAGAAGGGGCTCGGGAGAAGGGCCGGCCTCGTGTGCGTTTAAAATAAAAAGGGAAAAAGGGAAGCAGCGGGAGGTCGAGTAGGCCCAGGCAAAAGAGAGATACGGCCGACATGCCTGAAGCCGAAGAAGACCCGTCCGAAAACAAACAGACTGCTTCGCGGGGTCGTTCGTTATGCGTCCATGGCATATTAATTATTTCTCGACCGTCTCTCCCTCCTCACCCATATTGCTCATATTTCTTTCTTTTACATTTTACGTGCTCTCTTCGGTTGCCAAACGGATTACAGGCTCGAGAAACGCACGCGAATCGATTTCATTTCATTGTATTATTATCCGTAGAACGGATTGGCTCGGACTTAAAAATTCCTAAAAATTGGCTCGATTCAACGAGGGACGCTGGTTTCGCTAAACAAGGGATACAATAGTCGGGTTGAAAGCAGAAAATTACAAAATTCGTTCCACATTCGACGGATCGCTCTGATTTAATAATGTTATAATGTATAATTTATGCAAATGCCCGTGTGCTAACATATCGAATAAAGATTCTGGGCTAAGAAGGGTGGGAGAGGAGAAGGTATAAATCGCGATGCCGCGGGCAAAAAGGTAGACAGGCTTGAAATGCTTGACGAACGTTCTCCTTGTGTGTTTTGCGATCGTAAAACTGTCTGATTTTTATTCGACTACTATAGACGAAATTCTTTGTATCTACGGATAGAAGGTTTTAGCGACGAACGTTATACGCGAACGTTCTTTCGACGAGGCTTAACCTTTAACTTGGTGACGTTAGATATACGAAGCCTGCCGGGACATTGGATCTATCTAACGAGATACACGTGCTGTTACTTGTAACTCTGAGATAAGCTTGTTTGTTTGTTAAAACTACAACAACAGGCTGAGAAGGGTTCGTTTGACCGGTTGCTTAATCAGCGTACTCTTTCTCAATTGCTCCTTATCTATCTTACCTATATTATAATAATCTATCTTACTTATCTTTCGGTCGCAAATTTCATAGCGAGTCGTTAAAATTTTCACGGGATGGATCGTCGGCGAAGCTAAACTCGATCGAGCTGGAATTCGACGAGCAAAAAAGATAATCGATACCCGGCTCGATAACGAGTCGCTGAAAGCACGTTGCGAAGGGTTACGATTCGTTTATCCAAACGATTCTGAACAGCATGCCTGAGGATAGAAAGCGGTGCTCGACGGAAACTTGATTTGAACGAGGCCCGTTGTATATGCAATTAGAAGAGCGACGACCCGTGTGTTGTGTACGTGTACGCTCGTACACGTACACCGCATCGTTCCGAATGATGAAACTAATGAGTTTCTCTCGGTTCCCTCGAGTGTGTCCGTAATGCACGTATATTGCGTAACAGACAGCGTAGCTCGTGTACGCGCTCGAGCATTTATTTAAATCATGAGAATTTTATTTTCTTCGCGAACGTGCGGTGAAAGAGGACAGGAAGGAGAAGATGGAACATCGCTAACGACACTCGCCGGCCAATTACGAGGTGAGCTGAATATCGATGGTTCGGGATATTGGATTTACTAATTAATAGGGAAGAACGTTAATGCGTTATGTAACGGCAATTAGTGGCCGTGTACCGGACCAGAGACGATTATCAAAGCCGTTCGTTTAGTTTAATCGAGCTGAGGATTTAGTTCGCTTCGCCGGTGGTACTCTTCGATTATTATTTTCCGAGGGGCAAAAGGCACTCATTTTATAATTTCTATGCGAATTAGGCTTGTTTCTATATGGATAATTAGTATTTCATTCAACCGGGCCGATGTATAATTCTAAAACGGTAGAAGGTAAAAAAAGGAAAACTGGTAAAAGGGTCGCGAGAGAAAGTTTAGATACGTTGTGCTCAATTGTTCATTCCGCTAACCGCGTTACAGGGTAATTGTAAAGCACAAAGTGACTCGGCTATCTTAATTTCTAATTAGTAACATCCACCGTTCTAAATTGCGACAATTAGTATTCAGCCGCGACACGAGACGCGTTGGTGGTCGAGCGGCGTTCGCGTTGAATTTCACGATAGGAATACGAGTGACCCACGACGACGAATTCATTTTTGCTTCTGTGCCAGGCTGGTGAAAAAAGAAAGCCACCGTTGTCGCGACGAGAAAGAAACATATCGAGACAACAATCGGGGATTACGCGATACTACGGCCGAGATTACGAGGCTCTCTAAAACCTTGCTGGCTTCGCGTGTATGGAAGACAAATGGCGTGCGAGGAAAGGGTCGTTTCTCAATCTTGGCAATGACGTACACAGACATTTGTGCCTGACTCAACGGCAGCAGGTCGGTTGACCTGTTGAGCAAACGATGCTTCGTCGATAATAGATGTTGCGGAATTCAAGGCGGTCCATCCCTTTTATTTCTATTTATGAATCCATCTTTCAAGAGCCTTCCGAGGCTTTGCCGGATCGTTCGGTTGTTCAACTCGAACAAAACCAAGGGATTTTAATCGTATTTCGTGTATCTAATATTATCCAAATCATTTACCAAAAGAAAGATCACGTCGAAATGCAGAAACAAATGAAGAAGAATAGTCGGTGTATTAAGGTAGCGATGGGAATAATAAACGATTTGGAAAGAAAAAAAGAAAAGGAAAGGAAGGAAGGAAGCAAAGGCACGTCCTACGATCCTCCGCGGGACACCTGTTCGTCGCTTGACCGCGAGTGGGCTATGAACCTGCAGAGTTATGCGAAAGAAAAAAGGATGTCAGGAACGAAGAAGGTTTCTCATCGACGCCGAAAGGAGTGGCCACTGGACGAAGAAGTCGAAGAGGACGAACGAGAATGAAGGAGGTAAAAGGAGGACGAGAACAGAGGGACCGGTCCTCGGGAAGTTCCTCGAAAGATTCGTGAGAAACTTTCGTCGAGCGGCACGCTCTTCATGGTATTCGAATACGCGATCGTCGGATCGATGCTGAGGAAGAAGGTTAAGCAGTGATCCGCGATGAATGGGATCGGATACTGAACAAATTTAGCGGACCTTTTATTGGCTTCCAAAGGTAGCTTGAAGCAACAATCCAAATTCCCCGATGATGGGTCCCCCAATTACTCGACCGGCCTATAAATCCTGTTGGAGCGGTTAAATTGAAAAGAAATTTGGTCATTGATTTCTTTCTTCAATTAATGCCAATTTCATCGAATATTGGCCAATACTTTTGCCCAGATAATTTGTTAAACCATTCCTTAAAAACAAAATTCGTATAATTACCAAGAATAGATTAGTTTGGAACCAACTAATTAGCTCGTTAAATATAGAAAAAGTATATGTATATTTCTTTCGAGGGAGATATTTTATTAGCAATATACTGCTCTTCTAATCGGAGTAGTGGACAGACAACCGATAAAAGCTGTAACTAATGAGGCCCATTAAACGGGACCGGATACCGCACGAATTCAGTCGATTCTTCATCGACTTGCACTGAAAGACGGGCCCCGTGTCTCTCTCCAGGAGGTCTAAGATGGGTTTTATTGCGGCTGCATGGATATTTTGGCCGTCTTGGATGGTCCTGGATTATCAAGAAGGTACACACTCGAACGTGGCAGCGTTATATATAATCATGAAAGACAACAGTGCATCCGTTTAATGGGGGCCAGGCTTCCTCCCTTTCTCCTTTTTAAGGACGATGACTGGTCAAGAACAAGGCACAGATTAAACTTTTTCTCCTCTCGAGAAGGTTCCACCTTGTGAAAAAAAAGGGACGTACTTTCGTATATTCTTTTTTCGTGTAACAAGAACGAAGTTAATTTTCATACCGAACTTTTTTCACCTTGAATTTCACGGGTTCATTAAAACCTTCGCAACATTGTTCATTAAAAATTGAATAATATTAATCTGTATGGAGTTGATGGGAAATTATCGAGCAACGGTTTTATGTGTGTGTACGTACGTTGGAAAGGATATGGGAGGCACGCGTGTAGCCATAAAATACAAAGTCGGATAACGGGGTGAAGCAATTTCTATGGTGGACGCAACGATGCAAAGCGTTTCGGCGAACGAACGACAAGTGCACCCGCATAATGGGCCGGTTTTTCTCCCTTCTTCTTTTCTCAGGGGGACGGCTGGTCAGGAACCCGAGCGAAATAAAACTTTTGTTGTTCCTGTTCATGAGACTCGTCCGCTTCCTCTGTTGGAGAAGGGAATCCAACCGGATTCCGTGTCGAATCGAGGAGAGGGCTACTTAAGTTCTTTATCGACGGTGACACGAGCCAAATCAATTGCGCGAATGCCTGATCCCCCGATTGTCTCTGTAACTTTATATCCTCTTACACGGAACAAACCCTATACAGAGTGTCCCAATATTTCTCTATTTACAAGAAATGGTAATTCGATTTTTCAACAATCGAGTATTAATCGTGTGGTAAAAGTGGAGTCGATCGGTTCCCTTCTGAACAGTATGCCTCTCTCTTTCGCGTCGAGAATTCTATGGTTATTGGGTCGAGGGCAATTTACGAGGGAGACAGTGAAACGGGACAGTATATCTTTCGTAAAAGAGACACGAATCACCCGACGACGTTCGCGTCTTAGTTATTGCGAAACTGGAATGATTTTTTGAAAATACTGCTGCAATTCTTCCCGATGCGGGATCGTAAAACGTTACCGTGATCCTCGAGTAAGAAAAATAGAAGAACAGAATGGAAATTGAAGAGGAGGTTAACAGCCGGTCGAGAGAAATAGTTTCCCTCGTGAAATGATTAATAACTCACGGAATGACACGTTGTGATTGATCATTGATCACGTGTTAATTACACGTCGGTGGATGCTTGTAATTTTACCGTATCCGATAAAATTACAGCCGCGAGAATCGTGCGAAAGCAATTAGCACGCTCTTGCTAAAGGTGTAAACATTGTTGCGAACACGCGTAGCTGGAGAGCTCCTATTTTATTCCGGGCTTTGATCATCGATCCGATGATAAGCTTAAGAAAGTTGAATCACCCCGAAGGTAGCCGTTCATGATTGCGACAGAAAGCTTTAAATCACCATGCAAATCAACGATACGATCTTTGGACATGACTGGATCTATCTACTTGACGCGTATCGGTTGAGTCAATTAAACGAGAGAAAGTTTTCTTCTTACGAGGATATTAGTTTCACTGATTGTATAATCAGCGAAGAGAAGGAAATTTAAACCCTCGGGATGAGCAGGAAGAAGTTAGCACGATTTAGAAAAATCTAAAGTCCCAAGGGGCAGAAAGGATGAAATGGTATCTGTAGCAAAATTCTGTAGACATTCTATCCTCGAAACTGACCGAGCCATAAACACAGCGTGCAGGGTGTATCATGGAAGGTTATAGCCTCGGGGGTAGCTGCGTTGTAACGGATACTTTGGTCGAAAAATTGTCCTCGTCGAAGGGTATATCCTCGTCTCTCGGCTAATTTTCCTTTCACAAAGGCTACGTACGAAGCTGGTATTTGCGTTGGGACCTGTAACTATCATCCCCGAGTACCTGGCCATTAAAGAAGAGGGCCCAGGCCAAGGGAACGTAGCGAGGCAAGGGAAAGGACGGGTGGTTATACGGGGTGGCAATTAGCAAGAACAATAGGGACTCGGAGGCCCTTATTTCTGGGAAGTAGGATGGTCCCTCTGGGTCCTGCCATTCCATCGAGACTCAGGTATACGTATTTCCAGGGCTACATCCCCGTTGTCTTGGCTCGTCGATGTCGGTGTACCCGGTCTATAGGAAAAAATACACTTTGGTATTTCGGCGCTAGAAGGCAGGTTCTTGATGTTTTCGAGAGAGGCAAACCAGTGATTAGCCCTACTTAACTCGGCTGCGTTGGACGCGGTGCGGGCATCGTCAAGTAAAAGGCATCCTCATCAATTATATGCAATTGCCAAATTGCTCCAAATTACATGCACGGACCGCGAACCTTTTATGATAATACTCTTCGTTGTCTTGCTTGGCCGGCTATAACGGCTACCTTTGATCATCGCTTGCTCGGCCGCTCCGATTCCGGATAATGCAAATGTAATTGGGTAAAACGAATCGAGTCGAGTTAAGTCGAAAAATGAGGCTCGTTAACGGAGATATCAAAACGAAGAAACACGTTCGAGCTGAAAATGAATAAACGCCAATGGAATAAAGTTATCCAATGCCTCGTTCTCTTACGTTGTTGTTTTTCTTTGCTCGCGTCTACAGCTGAAGAACAATTGAACAACCAGACGACAACGAGCGTTCTTTAAACGCATCGCTTGTGTAAATAACACGGATTGCTTGGAGAAACTGGCTTGCGTGTCGATACGTACTGTCGTTGATTCAATCTTGTCACGCAGCAAAGAATATAAATTTGCGAGTCAGATTGTACTTCGAACTAGCAAAGAAATTTTTCACAAAGAAACAACGTTGTGAATTTCGGAAGTATTCTATTAGAAATCGTCTCTGCTACCTGAGAGAGGTTGTTCGTTCAGGTAGCAGGACACTTTTTCCTGATCACTGAAGTAACGATGATTTACTAGAAGAACAAAGACGTTCGTCGGCCACCCTGAAGGAAGTGCAGTTCAATCGTTCGGAACAGGTCTTCCTCTTTGCCAGGCAAAAGGAAGTGAACCCTTTCTCTCTCGAATTTCAACGTCCTCCGTTCCGTCTGGCAGGCGGACATCTATAGTTACGCTACCACGATTCGCGCTTGAATAACGTCAATTAAGTAGAGAAAATTGGCTGAGAATATGTTGTGCAAATATTTCGCAAACTTTTTAACGATTACCAGGCTACATTAGCCGTGTTGGTTAATTATAAACGCATCAAATTCTAATAAATGGACGCGGTTAGAGACCGGTGATCAGAAACCGTATAGACCTCGAGCAAATCGCGATCAATCGGAACAATCGTTGCGAGAACCAAGGCAAATTGCTGCTTGCATATACATATAATTGCGCCGGTAGCTTGTAAACACGCGATTTAAGTCTATCACCCAGCGGTATCTAATTTGCTTTAGACATTCGTATCGATAAAAATACAAATTTTATTTCTACCTACGAAGGGTTAATAGAAGGACCACATGCGTTAATTAACGCGATTGTAATATAACGTTAGATACTCGAGGACCACTGGCTGTGATAATAATATTTAATTTGTAAAATTGTTTAGTTTATTATACGAATAAGGAACCGCGATCCAAGCTACATTTTCCAAAGCTAATCGTTAACGGTATAAAAAAGAAAGTAACAACCCAAAGCTATCGTCGTAATTGTACGTTCTCCAACGCCACGCTCTCATTGGCGTTCCTGTCCTTCTAGCAATTTGTTTCACCTACGTTACCCACTTACGTGTACGCGGTTTAGAGAGAGTTGAATTTTTCAACTCTTTTCTTTTTCTTTTTCTCCTCGACAAGCGCACACCGTGTCTAGGTAGAACACATGCCGTGCCGTGTTTCCATAAAACGCGTGGAATCTTGAATAATCCCTATGAGGAAGGCGGAACAGCTCATTCGAAGGTATAAAGAATCAGGAGAGTAATCATTAGCGATGTTGAACACGGTGTTGTTGATGACTACAATGATCGAGATACGTATCGAACATAAAGGGTCTTCCTTTTTGCTTGTCAATGTTTGTGTTTCATCAACTAGCACCCTCGTTTAATTCACCTTTATTTTTCTAACTTTGTATCATTTTAAAATGATCATTCGTACCCAGTGGAGTAACTGAGATTTTATTCCTTAAAACTTTTTAAATTTTTTAATTGGAGTTCAACACTTTTCGAATCCTTAAATTTTTGAATGATAAAATTAATTAAAGACTGAAATTACACTTGAAGATTTAATTACAATTAAATATGATTTACACGTGAAATATGAATTTGCATATGAAATAATTCACTTTCGGTATGTCGCGTGACAGCGGCACGTGTGTTCGTTATTTATTCACGTTACACTTAAAGTAGCACGCAACGTCTGTTCTTTTCGTATTCACGAGATGATGAAACACCATGATCGAGAAATTTTATTCGATCAATCGTGAAAAGAATACTGGAATCCAGCAATGTCTTTATTTAATCCTACGTTTACGTGGAAATAGATCGCTTCTCATTTACACCTGTACAGGTAGATTCTCGAAGAAGGAGGAGGCAAGTATTTATAGAGACGTCTCCTTGGAATCGTTGACATTGATTCCGCAAATCTGTCACGGCTTCGGCTATATATAGAGACTCATTGTAATTACATCGGGGTAGGAATGTGCTATTAAGCATAGCTAATGCATGCTGCTCGTTTCAGCTCGTGTAGAAACGATTCCTAGTGTTGCTTAATCGTCGAGAAACCGTGATAAGTACTCGATCTTGCTTGGATTATTGCCTCGAATATGCAAAACGAGCATTGAAAGCGAAACGATCGAGTGATTACCGAGTCAAATGGAATTGCATCGATTATCAATAATATTTGACGAATCCTGTCCCTGTTGTTCGATCGCATTCCAATTTGCAAACGATCGAAAAAATAATGTTTTTGAAACCGAGCCTGTCGAAAGTTTCGCGATGCAACGTCGTTCCTTCCAATTTCTATAATTACAAAAAGCAAGTTGCTCGCTTCATTTGAATAATTACCCGGCATAAGAGATCGTACGTGTACCGATCGTATCTGCTCGTTCGTTTCACCGAGGCACTGGCATTTTTTTGCTATTAACCGAGATTACTATCGGCATCCAAAGCAAATGCGTTAATTAAGAAATAAAGGGGACCCTTAATAATACTCCTCCGACGCGACGAGCTTAATTGCGCCGATTTTGTGTTTCGTTTTTCGAAACGAAACCACCTTGCCATTAATTTTTCATTAGCGAACCCTCGTTGCGCGTTAGGCTAATAACCGGCTCGCGAATAAATTTCAAATTATTCCTCACGATCGCAGCCGCCTGTACTATCGCTATTTCAATGAATATCTTAATGGAAAATTAGAAAAAAATTACAATTCTAAGCATAATTTGGCAAATCATTCGAGGAAAGGAAATAGTGCGTGCAAGATAAAAATGAATCAGCAAAACATTACGTAGGATTGAAGCAAAAAATATGCACTTAAGATTTGCTGAATGTTATCGCAGGTATATTTCATGCAGCAATTGCAACACCATTAGTTGCACTAATATCGTTGATTGATAAAACGAAGATAATAATCAATGACCATTAAATGCATAACAGCATAGGAATGTTAAAAGTTTAAGAAACTGAAGGAAAATATTACTTGAAACGTTAATCGAGAAACAACTGTCTTTACTTCTTAAACACCTCGTGGTGTCAGTTTCGACTAATTGTCTTAATTTACCGAGCTCGTTTCACGGAAATCGGACGTTCTACGTGGATTCGCTTTCGTTTGTCTCGGAGGCAATCACGCGCGACAAAGAACGATAAAAAAGATCTTTATACCGAAGATGGAAGGTTGGAGGCAAGTTAATTGATCGGCAACGAGCGTGTCGTTAACGGTGATCATCTCGACTGTCGGAGGCACGTGATTTAGATGATCAACGGGTGTCGATTAAAAGATTTCGATAACACGTGGCGTTATTCATGAAAATAATTGATTCATCGCGTTTGGAACATTAATTCAAGGATATTTTTTCCAAAACTACTATATCTCATCGAATTTCTTTCAATTTGTTTCGATACCACCGGTGTAAGATATCGAAACTCGTGTACACGGTAAATGCATCGAATAAATATTCATAGGTCGATAGGAAGGGAGTGGTTTAACATTTATGTTCAGTGCTAATATTAAAACGAAACATACGTAATAACTGTCGCTATTTACCGTGAGTCAGTCGTTTGAATAACTCGCGTTATCTCGACAAACGATAGGAGAGTCGTCCGTTGGAAACAAAACGTTTTAACGAGTCTTTCTAAATAACGTCAAAACACAATGTACAGCTCTAATTATCTGATACTGTTTAATGTTATCTCGAGTGTTTGCCGTGTATCGGTGTGTTTTTTTTATTTCACATAACCGTGGGTGTTTAGTTAACGAGACCGAGCGAAAATGATTCATGCGTTTCGAAAATTCAAGGGTTGCATATCGCGAACGCACCAATCTTACCCAATAAATAACTGAAATTAACATTGAAATAACTTAGCGACGGAAAAGTTAGGAGAAGCCAACGAACGGAGTTGTCGCAGAAGCGGCTAAGCTCGTTCATTTGAATTCGACGCATCTCCGGTTGCACTGGATGCATGCATGCCGCATGCGTGCGTGCCTGCACGCGGTATCATGGCGCATACGAAGCATCGAATTAACATAACACGCGCAAGCGAGCTCTCGCGAGCCTCCGCAACTCGAACCTCGTCTATTCGTACGGTCACAAATATGGCTCGTCGTTGATTGATAGTCGATAGTAAATAATGAATAAACGGACACCCAGTTATGCGGGATTCGCGTGCTATTCAGCGTCGCGTCGCTAAATCGTACGGTCACGAGCGACGTCTCGCATTTTTCGATCGTTCGACATCGAGGATTACGACTCGTTAGGCGCCATCGTCTCCTCGACGATCGCTTCGTATGCGACGTCGACGAATCGACGTACCGTGAAGAAATGAAATTTAGACTTGCCCCCGCAGAATGTTAAGCGTTCCCAAGCCGGCTATCGGCGTTGCTGATCGAGAACGCGCGATTATTTCGATGCCGCGTAAAGGGGAAAGGAAACGCGGCGGGTAAATGGGACTGACACCGTTTCCAAAAGATTGAAAGCTTCCGGAACTGGTGTGTTCTATTCCGAGTATAATTGAATCTAAATTACCTATTCGAGCGGACTGTGATTTGCACGAACAGGCGTACGGAAAGTCACGGTATATACGTTATGGAATTATAGTTAGGGTGACAGAAAAGGATCGATTGAATTGAACCGTTCCTCAGGGCTGTATCGCGGAGGATCGAAGCGTAACCGGTGACTCGCGGCGCGATATGCTTTGCATATTTATGATTAGTCGATCGAAGAATTACGATCGTTTGGCGCCACCGATGAACACAACAAATTTATATGTACATACGTTCGTTACGTGACCGTCTAGCAACGTAAAGTTTCGCCACACCTGGATCGATAATGATTATTTGAAAATTTTATCCTCGATTGTCGCCCACCATCGCAATCATCGCATTCTTTTTGCATAGATCCCAATACGTTCGAATTGCACTACGTTACTGTTGGTTTATTAAAACGAAGATTCACGGCGATTTCAGTGTGGAACAACGCGTTGTTTCGTGTGCATGTGAGTCGGATATCGTACCGTGGCGAGGTGCATTGCTACCATTGTTGAATTACAACAAGTTCGATGGGACGGGACGCGCGTTTCAAGTAGTCGAGTTATATTTGTCCCTCGAGCCACTATTTTTCTCTGCTTAATACTCAGGGCCGCGCGCCGATTCTTCGCGAGTCGCAAGCGTAAAGAAACCTTCGAACAACTAATTTCGCGAACAATTCCGCTCGATTCTAAAATTAGTCGTTTCCGATCCAAAGCGATCGCATTGATTAATGCACCTCTGTATTTAATTAATAACAGAGAGGAGCTAGGGGTGTAGGGAAAAAATGACCGGACGGATGAATAATCGCGTACGTACGCCCGTAAATAAACCTTCCGCGAATAAAACTTTCTCCTTCTCGTTGACATTTCGCAGATTTACGACCGCGAGACGTACGGACGGTGATTCCAATTAATTGATCGTTATTTTTGAGTAAACCGACGTTAATTGCACGCTGCTCGTGTACAACCGATAATTGAGCTCTCAGCTCTTTTTCCATCGACGCTTTCGTGGCCCCGGATAACCCGATTCGACCGGTTTTTATTAGCAACAACGTAATCGAATTTAATTCGCCCATTCGATAGGGAACGATAGAAAAGTGACCGTAAATAACGCCGGGACCCCGATTCGGAAGCAGACACCGGTGACACGTGGGTGGTTAGTATGGAGCGCGAAGGCGCCAAGAAAAATGCTTCAATTTTTGTCCACCGTTCTCTGCCCGTTGCAACGCGATGCACGTAACAATATATCCAAAGGTATACGCGACAATCGTCATTTCCGTGTACATTGTCTACTCCAGACATGAAATGTAAAACAAGCGAGCAACTTTGAAAGGAAAAAGAAATTTATTATTTTAAACGAATGCATCGAAATTAAAATCGAAATGTGATCATCGATGCCCCCCACTTTGAACGAACCATTCGATAAACGAACAAATGCGATGCAACTGATATTGGTGCACACGCGTGTACGTACGAAACAGGAGGCCGTGTATTTACGTACGCGTGGACGTGCACAAGACAAAGAGGCATAAACTCGTCACGCACGCATGCACATTTGTGTGGCCGACAGGCGCCACCGTGCCGGTTCTGTGTTCTCTGTTCATGTGTCTGTGTGTAGTCGTGTGTACATATGCGCACGTAACACCAGCTGCAACTCGGCCGAGTGTGAACACGCGAAACACCGGTTGCACTCGCGTGTGCGTGCGTGCGTTACGTTTGTCGGTGGCGCGCGGATGAGCTCGCATTTTTTCGACGCTCCACCGCGAAACGCATCGGTGTTTCCCGATTTTGCATCGTTGTCATTGGCGTAAGTGTACAGGGCTCAGGATGCACCCTATTTTATTCGAGAAACGTTTAGGCTGGCGCGTCTTTGTCCTCGATAAAAAGCTTTTCCAAATCGAGTAACGAAAGGGAATTGTAAGATTTCTTTTCTTGGGTTATCGAGCGGTTATCGAGCGAGGTCACCGGTGGTTCAGGGAGCTCGTTAAAAGGGCAAGTTTAATTAACCGAGCAAAGGTAATCTTCGGTTAAATAGTGGAGTAAAATTGGGATCTGAAATTTGAACCCTGTTGAAGGCGCGTTTGATTATCACGGTTCCCCGACGATAATCGTTGCCCTCCCGTTCGGTAGCTTTTGTAAAACTGACAATCGCGCGTCTGGGATTCGAAATGAGTCATATCGTAAAATCGACCTCGTTGCTCTATAAATATGCAACCGACTGCACGAACCGAACGAGAAGTATCGCAATTCCGTAACTTGTTTGTATTGTACAGATAAGAAACTCGAACCACGGTGACTTACGTAATTTTCACTGAGCTTTTACTAAATAGATACAATGTTGTTACCGTTCGACAAGTATCGTTGAATCAACAATGAATTCTAATAATATGTTAGACTTCGTTCTAGTTGAAGATAAAGGTATAATCTTCAAAGAAACTGTACGAAATAATACGAAAATTCAACTCCATTGCTCTTCCCCGATGCAGAAAATTGACCAATTGATAGATAAACAAAAATCCTCGCGATCATTAAGAAACGAAACGAACGGAGCCACCAGTCTTTTCCATGCTAAAGAATCCGATGCGTGTCTGAGAAACTATAACGCCAATGAAATGGTTCTGTGAACCGAATCCCATACCCCTGTGTACATAGAACTGTTGCGTGCCGCATAAACAAGCCTGTGTATGCAACAGAATGGAGCAGCTTACAAGGAACGATTCCTTGAACGTGTTTTATTGATATCAAATATTCAATGGTAAATCGGAAGATCGAGTTAGGTAACGCATGGAATAACACTCCCATAATCAGCCTACGTTATGATTTACTGTAACGTTACTCGTTGCGTAACGAGATTTAGCCTGTTTCTTTATCGAACAAAAATTCGCTACTATCTGTGGACGAGAAAGGGGCAGACAGTTTCGTTTCGGAGCGTCAACCTCTTCTGCTTTCACCCCTTTCGTTCAGATCTAACGTCATGACAATATGATTTATACTTTCAAGAGAAATTGATTTGGAAAGGAGTCGTTCCTGGAGTCGAAATTTCAATTCTGGTTTGGAATTATTAATTAAAGCCAAGGGGGGTTGAAAATTAAATTTTAAGACTTTGATCAAAGTTCCAAAAGAAAATTCTTTTTTCTGGCCCAAAGCATAATCAGAAGAATCGAGGCTTTGTAAGGTGAAAGGTGTAAATATGCAAGTTCTTTTCGACACACGATGCAATTGACGATGCACGACGAAGAGGTTGGTTGCGGTGTACTTGCGTAAACGAGGACCGCGCAGACAAGCGTGTCGGAAGGTAGCTATCGTGCACATAGGCATTATATTATGTACTCTGCTATCCGCGCGCCTAGCTGGCGCCCGACACATACTTTATCGTCTTTCTAAACTCGGTATCGTGCAAACGGCAAAATTTAAATATTTATTATTTCGCAAGCGCGCCAGGTTTGACCGGAATTCGTGTGCTTTCGTTCGGTAACGGTTTAAAAATCCCTCGGGACCCGGTGTCACCAGGTGGCGCCAGTCGGCCAATGAAATCTATCGATCGATCGTGAATCACACTCGAACCGAGCCAAAGATCGTAAAGTACTCCTTGTCTTCGGCAATGATTTTATCGTCGTTTCAACGTCCCGTCGCGATCTTATCCCCACCATTATCCGTTCGCATGTACCATTTTCTTGTTTTTCTTCTATCCACGAGAATAAGACAGTCGGTCTGGTATCAGAAAGTAGGAAGCTCCTCGAAGTCTCTTCCTTTTCATCCGATGCACAGGCGCATCTATAAAACGTTGAAATTGCACGCGTCCTTAATTGCGCCTCGCTGCCTGACTGCCGCAAAAACAGCAGACGAGTTTAAACGTGCCGGTGCAAGTCCCTTTTTCCTTTTTTTTTTATTTTAACTCTCTCTCTCCTTCTCTGCCTTTCGTCCCGGAGAGCGTACAATTTTGCAATTACCGGTGGCCGCGGCATGCGATGCGGCGGCGCGTCTGCATCTGCTTCGCTCTTATCTCCCTCGAGTTTCTTTTTATCGTTGGGACACTCGCGGCGTACTTGCATCCCATGCATCTGCCGTTTTCCCGATTACGTATCGCGATACGAACCGACCGAGCCGATCGGACGTTTCTTATCAACGTATCTTTACGAGCGAATCCCGATCGCGTTGGACAGCTCGTAATTTGGAGCTGCCCGGGAAAATACGCGTTCACCGGGTTTTATTCGTCGAATCGGGGCGCCATAGAGCGCGTATAAAAGACCGAGTCAATTAATGTAGTTTGGTGACTTCAGCGTTCTTAATTTAGAGAGCGGCGTTTCCCGACTTTTATTGCTTTGGCGTCAAAGCTGAACAGAGGTCGAAGAATTACTCCCTCGGTTCGCTCCGTTTCGCCAAAACGACCGGCGTTTCCGTTTCAATCGATTCGCAACGATCGGTAGTTAGCCGACGTGTTCCAAAGGTTGCGTGCATACCGCAAGTTTAATTACCCCGACGGTACCGATACGGATCGGTCACATTAATTACAGACATGATACGCAACGAGCGGAGGGAAACAAACATTACCGTAATCAACGATTTTTCGCGTAGGAATGCGTCTAAGCGGCGAAGGCCACGTGTAATAATAAACTTTAGCCGCAACACAATCTAACCAACACGCGGACACGCGACCGTCCGGAACAAATAAAGAATCTCGAGCTTAACCGTTTAATTATAATAAAAATTCCTGTCCCGGCTACTACAGTTTCGATGTTTCGTGTTCGCGAGCCACGTGTTCACACGGTCTCGATTCGTTCGCGGCTGAAAGCTATTTCCCACCGACTTTCCCATGAAATCATGCGCCCGAAATGTAAACCATTACCATTGTCATCGGATTTTCCCTCGTTATCGGCCAGCACCTCGTAGTCGCCGGAATCAAGATCCACAGAAGCACCGATGACCACTGTCAGACTGGACACCATCGTAGCAAAAGTCAACAAGTCCCGCGACAACATTTTTAAAAGATCTGTTTTTATCACGCACTCTTTTCCTCGATCGAGACTCGAGCAGATAGAATCGCGGATGATGAGAACACGATCAACATGAACCACGATCAAACCCCATCGAATATCGACAATGGAATTCGTTCTACGTTGGTCACGATCGATCGATCCCGTCGATGGTCGTCGAAGAATTCATAACGAGTCGGAACGAAAGGACGATTGTAAAAAGAATCGGTGGAGGAGAAAACTAGCGTCCGATCGCAACGATGGTCGACGCTTGACTGACTGACTCACTTCGGTCTCGAAAAGCAAATGCCGCGCCGTGCAGCCGGACGACTCCACAGCGGCTGGCGCGCACCAGGGGCACCCGCCGAAGAACACTCGCCAGATAGTTTTTAAACGAGTCCCGCCTCCGGCTGTGATAGTGTTGCCCCTTGTCGGTGAACCACGCACCGTGAACACGTACAACACACGCGCTCTACGCTTGTGTCGTTTGCCTATGATCTATAGGGTGTCTTTTAGAAAATATCATTGTTTTTCAAGAAAATTCATTCCAAATTTTCCGTGTTCCTATAAAAATATCGAAAAATCAAATCTGAATTCTATGAACCCTCTGGCGAACACGTGTTCAATAATACACATAGGAAATCGGTAAAAATTCTTAAAAATTTTAAGGAAAATCTGAAATTCAGCCACATGTATCGCTTCTGGAATAGGACATTTTGTAGATGATCGATCTTCATAGATCCTCATCGAAGCAATTCGATCGGTTAGGAGGCTCCGTAAGAGCGCACATGGCCTGCGCCACTTACATTAATGGCAGCCACTGTACCAGAACGTGGTGTGCGGGCAAGCTGGTGAGCCGGTGTGTTGGTGAAACGTTGAGTGGCGCGGATCGACGCCGGGAAATGGGCGGTCGGTGAGGGAAACGAGGGACAAGGAGAAGGGAGACAGTGGCGCCTAAGCCCCGAGGCAGAGACGCCATGTTACTAAAGTGTGGGTGAGTGTCTGTGCGACGCACGATCAGCGCACACACACACTCTGATCTATGCGTGTATAACGTTTGATCTTACGCGCGCAAACACACGTATGGACGCTTGCACACGCACGAAGCGTCCTGGTGAACGAAGGAAGAGGGACGCGGCAACTTACTTTTGCTGTGGATCATCAGCCTTCCTGACAGCCGGTCGCCTTTTTAGCTTTTGTCGTGCGCTATGTTGTTCCGTGCTACTTCTTTTCCCTCGTCACGAATAAAAGCACGCGAGTATGCCACGCTTTATGCGGGCTTTTAACTATGCCGCGCTCCGAACGAAAAATCGTCCTTTGTACGCGAGCAAGATATTCGCGTGTCACTGGGCGCGCGATAAATATTTTCATTTTTATTTTCAATTTCACCGAGACTTTGAAGAAGAGAAAAGCTCTTGGTAATTGTTCTAACTGTTGCTGAGCGATCCGTAACGGTACGCGCAATACCGTATCGGTACATTAAGAAAATAAATGTGTTTCACGTTACACGGTTTTCCTAGCTGAAAGGGTTAAACGCGCCGCGATTACGCTCGCGTCCGAGACACCGCATCCGTGGCTTTTAATGAAATTGCACTGCTCTCGTCGAGAAGGGTTTCATGCGTTAATGGTGGGATTATCAGGCGTAACAGGAACGAAATGTTTTACGAATACAGATCCAACAGGCTTTATTAACATAACTTACACATTCACCTAACATTATTTATTGATACAACTTACATATATCTGTTGAAATTTATCGAACGATCTTTGGATAAAAAATAAAAAATATTAGAGTTCAATTGAAAATCATTTACGAAAAGAAGCGATGAAAGGCGATAAATCGTCGGTCTTTGTCCACTAATCGGCTTCCCTTTCGATCGGCGGTCGCATTATGCATACGAGGATCTTCCCGATGACCCTTTTCGCTTCTCGATAGATCTCTTATTTTCGTCCCAAGCCGGATCGATCGTCGACGAAGAGAAATCACCACCTGGGACCAACCGGTTGTCGCAACGCAAAAGAGACGAGACGCTTATTAAATTCGCTCCGTTAATTCTCTGCTTCAAGTGGTTTCCTTGGAAAGAGTCTCCTCCGCGTATTTCTCTCGCAGACAACATAATCTTCCATCGTTCGCGTTGGTCTCTTTGTTACATCCATCCAGATGGCATAAGTTTTACGGAAAACGATCGTTTCCTTGAAGTTTAACGCGTATGTATCAAACGGAGAATCATAATCCCCGTTCCGAGTGTTCCTTTTCAGGGGGTCTAAGCACGTCTGGTTCGATACTTGGAGCGTAACCATCGCAAAAGTCGACGGTACTCGGTTTATTTTTAGACGGGCATTAGCCAATTAACTATTAACTCGTTGGCGCCACGGCGCTGCTCCTATTTTTGCTTATTTCTTACCCGGAGTAATGCATCGTTGCCCTCTTCCGAATCTTCGGCATGCCGCCGAGGACAATCTGGTCCATAGCGAACCCTGGTAAGTGCAGCTCGCTAACTCTTTGCCAAATAAAACACGCTTCTGCCAGAAGCGGCCACGTTGTCGATATTATTCTCCTGTCCGGTCGCATCGAATCTTCTCGCCTCCTTCTCTCGTCCAACACTAGAGACAAAATTACACAATGTTCGAAGGCCGACACACGTTTCCATCTGTTGATGAATACGCTTTGATCTCGTCCGAGTTCAAAGCGTTTCATTGTTAAACGATAGATAACAACGATGAGAAAAACACTGGTTTAACGAGCGAACCGGCTCGGTTCGTTGACACTTGTCGTCGCGATACATACGCGGCGATGCCTCTTAATTCCAAATCGACCAAGTGGAATTATCGCTTGCTAATTACGCTGGTGTACGCGGCTCGTAGGGAAGTGGCGTGTAAATTATTTCACGCTCGAACGGGGATTGAACGTTCCTCGAAGTAAAGCAAATAAATCAAAAGGAATAATGAAAGAACGAAAGAAGCAGCTCGCAGGAGAAACGTCTTGTTAGCGGCTCGTGGATGAACCAGTTAGACAAGCTGAAGATGTTTATCTGAGATATTTGGTCATTCGACGATGCCCGGAGGACGACGGGTATCCTACCTCGGAATCGAGCCCATACGTTTAGCCGAGTGATTGATTCTCGTCGACCGCAACGAATTCGGTGGTCAAACGTTCCACGCGGATCCATAGTCCTATCCGACTACCACCTGGTCCTAACTGGTTGGTTAGTTCTCAGGGTAGACCTAATGGAATAATACGCTATTGTTTGTCATGGTTCCGAAGCCGACATGACTAAGACTGTCAGTCATTATATGATCGACGATGTTGAAAAAAATAAGAAAGAAAGAATGGAAAGTTTCTTCGTACGGTACGTTGATCGTGGGTCGATTTAACGGTGCAGATGGCTAGACTATGATTATTCATTATTCTCTTTTAATTCCATTATTTACTCGTTAAAGTACATGTACATTTCTCCCCCATTAGAATTTGTTACGTTATCGTTAAGTTTCCCCACGAATTTCCCTATCAACCCGATAGGATCGTGATAAAAATGTAAAGCGTGTAAACGGGAATGCAGTTTGCTGTACGCATAATAATTTATCTTATCAGTGTACACATTGGCATCGATAGCTCTTCACTACCGTTCAATTTACTTTTCACTTCCTGTCGCGCGCTTCACGTCCAGCACGAGACTCCTCGATAGCGTCCAAGCACGATTCACACGTAGTCCCTTCGACTCCCATAGTTATTCGCTTCCACCCTGACAAGGATGACTAATTGCATGAAAACGAACGAAGCACCTGGTTTCAGAGCCGCTTTACCGAATGGACGGAATTCGAACAACGGACACCGGGCCCGACGTTAGTCACGTCGTTCGAAACAAAAGGTTTCAACGAGTTGGTGTTTGCACGAAAGTGTCCCTCGTTGAGCTTCGTCATTCGATGACTCTTGAAATCGGTAGCATCCCACGTTTCCTGGGATCCAGCGGGCCACCGTACGTCCATCACCCTGAATAAACAGCAAGAATGTTCGATCGAAGCGGACGTGGAAATAATTATGAATTCAAACGTTGAAATAGTTTAGCGATGTCGATTATCTTTCAAAGCTACTGACTAGAAGGACTCGAAAGCTGACCGGTATTATTCATGACAAAATTCTTTTCAATACGGACTCGTTTAGCCTGTCGGCGGTAGTTATCTCCTGCATGGCTGGTTTCTATTTTTATTTTACATTCGTTAGTCGATCAGGAGCGTACAATTAAGAAGGAGTTAATTTAGCTGAACTAATTTTAATACTCGTAAAAGCTGCAATTAGATATAACGAGGAAACGCTTACCTGATTTAAGTTGCCCGAGAATGGAAGAAAATGAAAAGTCCTCGAGTATTAATCTCGACGATCTTCGAACAAGAATCTCCATTATTCCATGTTGGTAATGGTATAAGGATTCGTTTTCAGGAACCTACGAACAAAGAGAAAAATAATTATCATTGTTGCGAATTGAAAAAAGTAACAAAGTTTCTAATCGACGAGGTCCAAAAATATCCCTCGATAGAAACTCGTTTACCAAAATGTACACCACGGCTGGGCTTATCAGCCTCCCTTATCCTAATTCACCTCTATTTTCTGTGCACTCGAGGCTGAGTTCCTTCGGTGATAAAGAAAAATCCCTGGCGCCCGCGTTATCCTCGTGACAAGGCAACGTCGTTACGGGCGCGGACAGAAACGTCGCCACATTACCGGTCGACCGTGTGAAACACGAGGAAATCGGGAAAGGAACGCGATATCGTCCCGCGCGCTCGTTCGGGATACAAGGTTCGAAGGCGAGATAAAGAAGGAAGAAAAGGAAGCAACACGTCCACGTAGGTGTATACGCGAGCCGAAGGCCAGGACATTGCCGAACTCGAAAAGCCACTTAACCGTTCGGGGGCCGAAGATTAGAGGGTAGACCCCTGCCGGCTCTTCGGGGCATCGCTATCTGTTTCAAGGGATCCCTCGAAAGAGGAGGCTTTTGATAAGAGGCCAGTTGCACGGCTTTTAGTGAACCGGCGACAAACCGGCCAGACGGAACCCACCGAAATCGGCCACCTAAGAAAAGGAACACGGAGACTTTTGCGGATAATAAAAACCGTCTTGGACGGAAACCGCTGACAGTCTGGCTTGATATCAGTTGAGATTCATTTTAGTCTCCGATCGCGGTTTTTAATTTGGCTTTCAGAGGACACGGCCACTCTGGTGGGCCAAAGTGATAGATGATGATTTTTAAAATATTTATTCAAACGGAACGTGTCTGCAAAAATGATACATTTGATTTGCGATAGAGCGCATAATTCTCGATTGTTTATCGAGAAGTATCGACAGTAAGGCGAGACACGTCGCACGTGGCAGGCTTATCGGATCGGCAATGAGAGGACTCCTTGTACGGGGTATTAATATCGGCAATATTTCAAGTCTGAACTGTCCGGCTAAGCCGATAATCTAGCTTCGGTACACGCGGTACCGATTTTCGACGCGCGACCACTCGATTGACCGTAACATCGACGACTATCGAGAGACAGTTGCAGTTTGTAACCTCGTGAACGGCGATTGTTAACGGGTCGCCGAGTTAATATTAGCACAAGGCTTTTCGTTCCGTTGCACCGCCGCTTTCCAATGGGATTTTTCAATCGTCTTTTAACAGGGGCGGGAACAAAGCGAGGGAAACAGCACGCGACTCGTCTAATATGTACAAGAAGGTAGCTTGTTTGCCTTCGAAAACGCAAACGCCACTGGTTCTGACATTTCTCTGGCTCGCACCGCGGCTTTTCCGCTCGACGACAGAGGAACGAATCGAAACTTTTGCTTCGATCGTGAATCTGAAAACGTTGGAGAGCGGCTGGCAAGCTGCTCTACGCCAACGAACCAATGCCAAACAATTACAATTACAAGCTTACATGCGAACGTTGTTTCTTTAATAAAGAGACGAAACGAAGTTTTGGCAGAGGCTCAAGGAAACGCGGGAAAAGCACGAGAATATTTCTCGATTGTACCGGATAGACGCGTACGAAAATCGAGGGATTAAAAATTACGTTGTTTATAATCGACGATGGGATAAGAAAGAGAGGTTGAAAAACACAGCTGGCAATAAATCAAACTTTCCATTTGTGAAACTCCCGTACGACGCTCGTGTTTGGCATCGTAAAACACGCGCTTGATATCGTTTTCCTTCCCGGCAAATTGTCCTTACGTGTGATCGGACACCTTAATCGAAGCTCGCGCTATTTACCGGCGAGAAGTTTTACGGTAGACGAGGTAATAAAAATTTTCGGACCTTGTGATAACGTAGCAAGCGGCTAGGACCGATATCAGAGCAGCGATCGCCAATACCACCGCAGCCACGTGAAGAGGTTTCACTCGGCTCTGAAGAAAATGATCCGATGATTTCCGGCCTCCAGCGATCGGTTCTTGATCGGACTGAATCGACGACATTCCGTTAAGAGTATCTGCATACATAATACAAACTTTCAATCATTTTCCGTCAAATAAATCTGCCTACTTTTTTTCTCATTTTCTTATCGTAATCGTTTTAAAGAACGAAAGGGTTAGCGTGAATGAATTTCGAATGAAACTGGTTTCCTTGAACCGGGTGGACCGGTCGATCGGACAGTCGAGATTTCTCGGACACCTCTAATGGTTGTAGATCGTCGTGTTACGAAAGAGGTTAAACGAGATGATTATTTACCGGCATGGTCTAAGGTGGGCTCCACGGTAAACTGCCCCTCCTCGTCGTCGATCCACGTGGACACGTTCACGTGGTGATCGGCGTTACAGTAGTCATGGCTGTCGCAACACTTCAATCTATGCCAGGGCATACGGATCCAGCCGGTCGACGATCGATCCACGTTGTCCGTTTGCTTCGACCTCGTGACCCAGGACTTTGTCTCGCACAACAATGGCGTGGCACCCCTGAGCAATGGCAACGCGCAACGGTTAACGATAAAACGGGCTCCAACTCGATAAAGTTCCGTGACCCCGGCGATACCATACGGGATTTAAATAACCATTCCGCGCGATTTACGTAGCGAGATTTCAATATTCCGCAACCGTATCGTCGTGTCATTTGCTCAGCCCCGAAGAGAAACCGATTGCTAGAAATTACTTCTGGAAAGGGTAAAATGGTACTCGAAATGGGGGTCAGTTACAGTTGTTTTGCGAGGCAACGCATCTTATCTTTGGTAAAAATTAATTTTTTTTCTCTTCTGGTCATCGTGGGTAATTGATACCGCGGCTATCTCTCGATAACCGTTAGAGTATTTAATTGGGATGTAATAAAAAGTGCTTGATTATTATTCGCGTCGAAATGATTTTTGACGTCTGTCCGCTAGAAAGAAAAGAAATAAGGAAAAAGAAATGATTCGTCAGAACCTTTCGAGTCTGATTATCTCGTCAAGGTTATCTGCTCGAAGCATAAAACCGTCCAGCGAATTTATCGTCGATCGTCGTCGGATCCGGGAAAAATTAAATCGTTTTCGATGTCAACTCGTACCGGTTGGAATTTATTCACCAATAACAAGAGAAAGGTTACAGGTCGTAGACTCACTTTTTATCGAATCGGTTACCGACGGTATCGTCAACACGTCAGTTCTTTTTACTCGTTCATTTTTGTTTTGATGCTCGAAAATAGAAAACGTTTCAAAAATCTCGATCGCTCTAGAAACATGCCGAGGGACTATTTTCGAAAGGAAAAAATCTGAATATACCAACTCTGTGCATCCTTTCGTCGCGTTCTTTCCAAATTCCTGATTCCCATTCAGGATCAATTCCGTGTAACAAGAGAATCTCGTCTTGCACGTATCCAATCCGGCTTCCTTGCATACCTTGTTGGTGCACACGCATTTTCTCCCTGCAAATATCGACAAATATTTCCTGTCGTTTAAACGAACGACGTTCGTTTCGTGTCACGGTGCATCAATTACAGGTGTATAGATCGTTCGATATCACTCGAATGTCCGTGCCTCGCAGCAATTATGTCGCCAGGAAAAATCGATAACATAGTTACAAGATATATCAAAACGACTTACCTTCCGCTGACTCGATGTTGCTCGACAGAAGCATCAAGAAGGCCAGGAAGAAACGCGCGCGGATCGTTGGCTCGATAACAGATCGATCGAAATACATACCGATATCTCGACGCGATTCGACACTCGCGAAGCTCTTGATAATGGAAAGAATCTTTCGCGTCAGTCGCGGAAAGAAGCTCATTGATAAAGAAATCGACAACGATGCAGGATCGGTTCGTTATCGAAGACAGGATTATACATTATCATCTTGAAATTGTCTGTCCGCGAACGATCTTGATGAAAAACCGCACGATCGAATCGACCAAAGGAAACCACCACTCGAGGACGTGAAATTATTCAATGGCACTTGAAACGAACGAGTTTTAGGGTGATCGATATCGATGGAATAATCGGTTGATGTACGGTCAATTTTTCGTCGTGTCCCATCGACGAACGGATAATTGTGAATAATAAAAATAGAAGGGTAAGGAGGAATTATTGAAAGTCTGTTGCCAGTTGGAATAAACTGGAGGCACTTGGACGTTGAATTGGTTCCAAGGAGGCAACCGTATCTCTCTCTGTTGGGGAAGTCACTCGTAAAAGCCGATCGAATCGAAGGCAGAATCACGGCGCCGAGTCGCGACTGACAACGAGACGTCGCGAAAACACGGGCGTGTTATCGGCGTAAAGGACTATTTGAAAATGTCCGAAGGAAGCTACAAGAAGCGACTTGTAACCAGCGTGGGCTCCTCTAATTTTAGTACCTCCCACTGGAAAGCGAAACGTATCCTTCTCTCTTCATCTCCTCACACCCATCGTTTTCGCTACTATGTCTTTTCTTTCCTTTGCTCATTTTTTATACTTCCCTCCTTTCTCTTTTACCTCGATCTACCACTTCACGAATTTTGCTTCTACGTCTATTTTAATTCCGTCATCGGTGACATTCTTTCCTCGCATAACTTTGCCGAACAGACGTATAATCGTTTCTTTCGAGGACGTCTCTTTTTTATAGCTGTCCTCTTCTTCTTTTTCCTAATGTTTTGTATTGTATATTTTATATCGAATAGTGAAAAATAATTTTTTATTAATTGCAATTGGTCAGACATTTTTGGGGAAAAAGATTGAATTTTCAATCAATTGAAAGAATGCTCCACCTTTTATTTGTGCAGAAATAAATAATAAAAGTTGCAATGTAGTTGTACTTAACAAGGCAACTAATAGCTTTTGTCTCTGGCACGGTCTGTTAGTTTGTTTTTCGTGGCTTCTCATCGGGGGTCGGCATAATCTTTGCGTCCCCTCTGGGACCACAATTTATTCGTACTTTTGCCGGATTTTGCCTGCCTTTTTGCGCTCTCCGGCCTCTTTTAAAGTCGGTCGATTTATTGGAAGAACAACACGGACTCGTTTATACCGCCACGGGAAGCGTTTCGCGGACGACTTCCAGATGGAAGAACCTGCTTCTTTGCGTTCAACCGACCATGGAAATTCTCGTGTTTGTCGATTAGATTATTAATTAGTCTCGCGTAAATTGCACAGGTAATCAGTGATGCATTCATCTAGAAAATTCATTTATCTTTCACTCTTCCGTCGTTTCCCGTCTTTCAACAGAGCGATCGTTCTCTGCTCGTGTTTCCATAGTTCAAAGACCACGGACGTGTCGTCGTCGCTTTTTAAAGAATTCTGCTGTGTCTATTTTTTTTTACACTTCCCCTAAATTCGACCGATTTATTGGAACAATAATGTCTAGACCGTAGTCGCGTTCGTATCTTTCTGTGACATATTTCGTATCGTCCAGATGCAACCAATCTTTGTCGGAACAGAATCCTCGTTAACGGACAACGGCGCCGGAAAATGGCGCTGGGAAAGCGAAATAGAAGCGACGAAAAGAAAGTTGCGTCTGTCGACAATTTTCAGCTTTCTAACGTGAATAGATTACACGTTTAATCATCGATTTTGCGGATTTAATTTACTCGAGTAATTGGAGTTGGCGTTGGACTGCATCCAACATTATAAGATTAATACTCGATATCTTTAATTACCCTTATAATTATGCATTATTTATACCGCAACAGACACAAAAAACACTAATTGAAACTGATTGAATTTGAAATGGAGGAACTTAATTAACCGAGTATGTATGTTGTGTCATACTAAGCATGGTTATTTCTACTGTACCAGTTTACATAGGATAAAAAGAACGATTCGTGTTGGTTTAAAATCGAACAACTTTCGAACGTCTCAATCGTGAGCATCGGCATCCAGCAACCAGGCAGACGAGAGTTTAATTCCCTGGTTGGTTTCCTGACCATGCAACATTAAGCAGAGCCCCACTGGTTGCACATTTCTTTATCGTCGTTGGTCGAGTGACAGTAAAAGCTGGCCTGGGTTATCGGAATGACACTTCGTTACAGTCGAACGAGGTCGCCGCCAGTCTACTTACTCTCTTGCTACTTCTTATTGCACGAGAACGGATCAAGTGTTCGCCGTAAAAAAAGATTTGCTCCGAGCACAAAGATTTCTTTCACTCGGTTAATTTATTAAAATGTATCGGAAACGTGCGACGGAATAGACCGATTCGAGCGTGGTGAAGAGTTGCAATTTAAATTCCTCCGTTCAAGTGTCTCGTTGCAGCTTGCATCCTTTCGCTCTCGATTATTTTTGTATTTTCAATGACGATATTTTCATTTCATAAAAGTCTTCATCCGCTACACGACGTTAGCCTAATTAACGTTAATTAACTGTACGATTAAATCGTGAGAATTGTAGTCTCTTTTGAAACGAGCTCGAGGAAAAAAAAAAAATGGAGGATACACGAATATTAGTAATTGCAACACATCGAAATTGTTTATTTAGAGAACTTTTTATCACGGTTTTGCTACAATCGTTTATAATGATCATACGGTAGTTTCCACTCTCATCCTACGCAACTAATTACAATCACACTTGTGCGAAATGTCAAACGTGTATATCTGTATTTTTTTCTTTCGGTGCATACTAATTAATTTGATTTCTCGCTCGTTTCGCAACCAACTATAACGTCAAACTGATTATCACGGCAAATCGTACTACGAAAACAATGCATTGTACGTTAATTTTAATTAATCATCGAATTGACATGATCACAGCCAGTCATTTCACGATAGAGTATGATATCAAATTATTCAATTCCTTGGTTCTGTATAACAAGTTCTGTTAGTCCTTATCTGCGCAAAACGTATTACTTCTTCCCCCTTCTTCAATTAAAAAATTTTAATCACGAAGAAAACTGCAAATCGGAAAATTAGGACCAACCTACTAGTCGATCAGTGCATTCCTTGATCACGTTTTAAAGCTATTAAATACCAAGATCAAGAACGATCGTCACAGAAGCTCGCGCGGCTCTACAAACGTTGGAGTTTCTCCGGATTCCTCCCTTCTGCGAAGATTACCACGATTAACCGTTATCGAGGGATCGATCTTGAGACAGGAAAGCGGCGAGTAGCTGGTTAGAGGGAAAAGGAAGACGAAGAGTCGCGAAGATAAAGAGAAAGATAGACGGCAAGGGTGGAAAGGAGAGAGATAAAGAAAGATGCGCGAATAGATAGGGAATACACGTCGCCTTGAGTTGCATTCGCTCGATTGTCCTTTTTAATTAGCCCCCGATCTGTTGGTAGCCGGGCAGGTACGTCGACCAGGCTCGAGCGTGTCTTCTTAATTGTTAATGGGAGTTACGCCCATTCGAGGCCTCGAGAACGAGTTTCGATCGGGCTGGTTGCATCGTGCTCGATCGAATGGAAGCAGAATACAGATCGGTTCGAAAATCCGAAAATGCCTGACCGATGTTACGAAGCAACGAAACGACTTAGGGTCTAATCAATTCCGTTCTGCAATTTGTACTCCACTGACGCTATCGTAGATCACCGTTTTACAATTCCACGTATCTTGCCTCGAATCGAAAAACGATGATCGAGTAACGATTTGTCAGAAACATTTGCATTCCATGATTCTGATTGCTTCCGAGGGATTAATTATACAATTTTTTCAGTTCGATCCAAGTAACTCTAATGATAGATCGAACATGGAGATATGATCTCGGTTAAAATCGTTCATTTGTTCAGAATGCTGCCAGTGATCGAAGCCGCGACCGATTATCATGTCCGGGGTAGCTAAGTAAAAAGATGCGTTTATCTTAAATGTTCCCCGCAAGGTAATGACGCGATTAGGTCGTTCTGGCCGATCGAAGTAGCTCTCGAAGCGACACGATGTCTTTCGAGTAACATTACCTTGCAAAATGCCAGACGATGATCTTCCACTCTCGTCTCGTCGGCATAATCGTTTCGCTTAAGACAAAAGAACTTCACGCAACAACAGGGGCTGTAATAAAAATCAATGCACGTGTGATATATGTTATTAGTACCCGAGGTAGCAACAGGGTTACTATTCAGGGTTTGATGAAAGTGAACTTTGGAATTTTGGTACCAGTTAAATTGATATAAATAATGCACATACGTGCTTCGTTCTAGGCAGTGAAGTAATCATCCAGGAAATGAAAAAACCACAATATTATTATTATCTGAGAACGACGACCGACAACTCGTTCAGCGAAATGTAATTTACAATAACAGGCTACGTTTGATTTACATTTTTCTCGGAATAGTAATATTTTAGAATATAAATTGGAATTAAATGATAGTAAAATTCTGAAGCTTCATTTCTAAGATCTGTAGAAACACATCAATTTCTACCATTGTCTGTTCACTGAGATAACAAAACTGGTACTTACTCAGGTGATTGACTGCCGGCTGTGAGGCAACCACAAACATTTTTCTGTGCGACGGGAAAAACTCCGATGTCGGGATTATACTTATCGATATCTCGTTCTGGTTGCTTCCTGGCGGATTACCATGATCGTTTCGTCGATTGTCGTGTGTGCTGTGTCTTAATGGTACACCTTGAATATTATGTCTGCAATTACTGACTATATAGCTGCTCACCTAGTTTCAAAAAAGGAATCAAAAAGCCCCTTAGAAAATTAACGATCGAACAGAAACTAAACGAACATGCTACATCGTTTCTAGGGATACGACACAGACGATTTACACGACAAACAGACTGGAACAATACGATTCTGAACTAGCTACGCTTAGTTTTTCTTTTTCATTTTTACGAATGATTTCAATGAGAATACCAGCTCAATTTTAAGATTCAAATCCGCGGGGATGGTTCTCTTGTAAGATCTCTAAGGTGATCGATTTCCAGTGATTACTTACCGAAGAGATGATGAAAACAGCGAGTAAAGCAATGCCTAGCCAAAAGTACCAGGCTTCCCAAAAGTGTCGTGGTGGCCGTCTTTGTACCAATAGACAACACTGAGAATTGCAACAACAATACAAGCAATATTTATCTGGAGTGCACGCGTACGGTTTGATCGCTTCACCGTCTTCGGTGCTGTTTTTTAGAACCACGTTACACTCGTAGTAAAACCGTGCCATATTAGTCGGACATAATGTTAAAACGTTGAGGTTCAATGAAAATTAGCTGAATTATAATTAAAAATTGGCAAAGAAACGAGACGTCGCGCGAATCGATCAAGCGGCATTGAGTCACGAACGATCTAAAAAAAAAAACCTTGTTATTTTCGGAATGCATAACGCCGTCGGCGCCGCTTAATTTACCACACCAGACACCTGTTCCCCTTACTTACCGGGTTGATGACACGCGGCAAACACGCAAAATACTCTATCTGGTTCGCTTACTTTTTGATTTTTCGTCTGGTCGCGGCAGCAAAACGACGGGAAAGCTTTCAAGCACGGCCACGTACCCGGGTATGACTGTTTTGTCGCTCATTTGTCCGTTCAGTCTTATCACCGACTGAACACTGGACAGGCTTGAAATAATCGATAGAACAAGCTTGCAATGTCCTTATTCACACGCGACTTTCGATCGATACGCTAAATTGACCGAGTTTGTAACTTTGAAAAATTGCGCTCGTCGACGATCAAAATCGACCGCGATTCTTCCTCGTCTTTCCATCGTATCGACTTAGAAACTTGAAAAAAATAATTAAAAAATTTGCTTCGTTATTAAGAAATTTATTACGAAACTTTTGAATGAAATACAGATTTGTACAGTCGATAAATCTACACTAGTAAAATGAAATTCTTACGTTACAGTTTCAAGGAACCGAGGACCTCGAAATAATACAAATAAAAAAGAGTAAAGTTAATATTGATTCGAATCGTGAGGGGGTGGAGGTGGAGGAGGACCTCTCGGTGGGAAGGGTGGTCGAAATTGCGGAGGCGGAGGCGGTGGCGGGCCACCTTGAGAGACGGGAGGTGGTGGTGGATGCCTCCAGGTAGGTGGTGGCCTTGGTGGTGGAGGTTGAAATTGACCGAATTGTGGGGGCGGAGGTGCTCCGGTAGAAGACGGAGGTGGAGGCGGTGGGAACTGTCCTTGAGGCGGCCCACTGACACCCCAATGAGGAGGTGGTGGCGCCATCATTCTCGGGGTCGTTTGTTGTGCTTGTGACGTAGGGACGGGCATGGGTGGTAATGGGGGTGGCATGCCAGGGGGTAAAGGAGGATGAGTTGCCATTGACATTGGAGGCAAGGGAGGTGGTGGAATACTTGCTGGAGGGAAACCACTGGATGGTGGTGGCGGAACGGGAGGCGGAGGTGGATGACCCATTGGGGGTCCTGGGGTTGCCGGGGGTGGCGGAGGAGGTACCACCATGCCATGATGCATCACATGATGCTGGGGATGATGGGCAGCTTGATGAGACGCCGCGCTTGAATTCGGCATCGGAGGTGGTGCCAATGGAGGCGCGTCGGCAAACAGTTGATGAGGTCTGTCGGCTTGACTTAGCGGATTTTGGGCAGCTAACAATCGTTCCGCCGCACTTCCGTGCCTTTCTCCCTTAGCATCGCGTTTAAAGGCGTACGATACGGAAATAGGTCTGTTACACAGGTACTGACCATTCATGGCTTCTATACTTGCATCAGACGCATCAAAGGAGGCGAAATTTATGAACGCAAAGCCCTTTGAATTTCCCGTTTCTGGATCTCTCATTATCTGTAACATAAATATATTTTAACATAGTAGGCTAGTGTATATCCAATTATCCAATTATCAGGATATAATACCTTTGGGGTTTGTAGTATAACACCAAATGCACTGAAGGTATCATACAATAGTTTCTCATCAACTTCTGGATCAAGATTTCCAATAAAAATGTTAGCCCCAACATCTAAGTTCTTCTGATGGGCACTTGCTTTATTTACCCTTATAGGTTTTCCATATAATTTTATCATATTCATTATCTTAATTGCATAATCTGCATCCTCTTCCCCCATGAACTCAACAAATCCATAACCCTGATGCATTTGAGTCACCCTGTCTTTAGGCATGTGGACATTGACTGAAAAATATTATACAATCGATTTTAATTAAAGATCCGAAAATAGTTAATATTAGGTTGTCTATTATGTTGATTACATACCCACTGGTCCTGACTGAACAAACAGTTCCCACATGAGGGACTCTGTAACTTTATCATCCAGTCCACCAACATATATTGTGGCATCTGAAAATATACAGATTTTATATAAAACATTAGAAATTAATAACTATTGAGTGGAATTAGTGTTTATGTTTACTTAACCTAATATATCTTAATGATTTCAACTGTAATGCTTTGCAAAAAATATTTTCTACGGTTACAATTATTGTATGATATATTACAATTAACGAAAAACTGTTAAAATGTTATAAATACATATTTCGATCGTAAATTTACCTTGATTACGTTCGGCAATAGGACCGGCCGCCATGATTATTCCTAGTCTGTAAGTTTCACCATTTGGATGTGTTGTGGTAACCCTGAATCCAGAAAAAACACGACACTAAAATATAAGTACTCTTTGGTGAAACCATAGGCGAGGTATAGTATAGACCTTCACCCAATGCTTTTTTGTGTCTCGCCTCTATGGGACCCTAGAATCCCCTTATCATTTTTGTTTCACATCCTACTATGCCAACACAACCCTTCTATCACAACCCTTTTGGTGGCTGGAACTTTATCATTTGACTTAGGCAATTAAAAGGACACAATTTTGACCCCCTTTGATTCCTTCAAAAATTATTAAAATAATTGTCTGAGAAGTTTGTATGTATTCACTTATTTCTCATTTGACTCGTTTGATTTTTGATAAAATATAAAAACAATGTACATAAAAATCAAACTTGGTCCCCCATGTATTTTGACAGTTTTATACAAGTGCATTAGTGTATCCTACGGTGTGGTACCCCATGTATTTTGGAATGCATACGCATGTGTTTTATGGTGTTTCATGGTGTGGGTTCCAATGTGTTTTTGCATATTTATACCGATTTATTAGTTGGTTTTATGGTGTAGTTCCCTATGTATTTTACCGTACTTTTATAATTATTTAATGATGTTTAATGGTGTAATTCTCTATATATTTCTCCCGTACTTTTACAAATGTATTACTGTGTTTTATGGGGTAGATATTATTTTGCATGCGTATTTTTAAATTTGCATTGGTGTTGGGGTATTTGCAAAATTATAAATATCTGTTCATTGCATGTTTGCATTAATTAATTATAATACAAATGTTAATTAAAAAATGTATATCGTTCAAGAATCGTGATTTTTTGGGTTTCAGAAGGATACTTCGGCCAAAGTGAGGGTACCATTTCCATGGCGAGCTACTGATTAATCATGGGTCAATCATGGATCAACCGTGGGTCATTTTGAGGGACATTGCGAGCGCTGTGATGCAGGTCAACGATCGGTGAGTCGCATGCTTTAAAGTTCCTCCGGTTCCCATCATGTCATAGGACGAATGGTCCGAAACGACACGGGAATTGGTTGTAATTTTTATCTTCTGAGCGAGCATAGTGATACACGAATATCACTGTATAATTTTTATACAATGATAATCGTGAAAATTATTTTTCTGTGTTTTATTTGTTAGCTCAGGCTAGGGTTCTCTTGTACATATTTACATATACAGATTTCAAAATTAATAAAAATGTAGAGAAGTCGGATGACCCTCCGATTTGAGAATACATTTTCTTTTTCATATGTACAAGAAGGTATTTCGCGATGAGCAGAATTCGAAGTCAAAGTAATAAGCATGAATATCTTTTATTGTTCGAAATAATTACTTTGATAACGAAATCGCTCTTGAAATTGAAACGTTTCTCAGTTTTATTCGTGATATTTGAATGATATTCTTTCTTTTAACAAAGTAAGAATATCAATGCATTAGCTTTTACTAATCATACATTTTAGCTTAGGCATTTCAGCACACATGAAGAAAACTGGTAGGTGCAAACACCTTTGGCCTTGTTCATTTTTATGCCCAAAGCTCATTCGGGTACTTAGATGTACTCGCGTGGGTGGAGGGCGGTGGACAAGGTTTAGTTTTAAGAATAATATATTGTGGCGATTGACAAAAATAGTGAACCAATAATAGTGAACCACGATATAAGTTCCACATGTGTGTGTGTGGTTAGGATGTGGGATTTGTATCGTTTATTAATAATCTTAATTTTCTATAATATTACAAAGCAATTAGAGTATATTTATCGAGATTAAATTGAAAAGTTATTACAATGCATAATTAAATGTGTTACTTTAGCATAATGTTCACTATTATTTGTCAGTCGATTTCAGCAAAAAGGTATGAATTTATTAGAGTGTGAATGTTGAATTGAACTCGGGTGTCGGAGGCGTCCCGGGACGTTCTCCCTAGGTATAGGCTTTTTTGCACCCGGGTGGTTATGTGAGAATCGTGGAGTGAATTTTTGTGAGAATGGTTTTTGCCCTTTTTTAAATATAGCAATAGGCAGGCAGGTAGTTTACTTCTGGTGTGATTGAGTTTAGTTTATAAGTAGGCAGGGCCAGAGCAAGCTTTCATGTTTCTCTTCGTATTCTCCTCTAATACGTGAGAAGCTTGTATCTGGGGTTGGGAAAAAAAAATCAAGAGAAAAGATGAAAATGCAATATAATTAATTTATTAATTAATTTGGCATTCTCTTTCTTGATTTTTCTTAAGGCCATGCCTTAGTTTGTAAGTCGTAGTCGTGGTATTAGACCCGAATACAAAAATAAAATATTACAGTGAAAGTGCAGTGAAGTGAAATTAAAAATATTTTATGCTTGAACATTTGTAAAAATAGTGCATGTAGGCGAATAACGATTCATGGAATTGTTACTCGTTTATATGTTTCCTTTTTACGAATTTTTGAGCAAGCGTAAAATTTTCGCGAGTGATTTTTGTGAGGCTATTGCCGAAGAAAGAAGAGGCTATATGCTGAAGAGCCCCGGCAAAATTTGCCCTGAAGAGGGGAACTACTAATGGCTGTCCATCTTCGGATGGACAGTCATTCTGTCACTATGCTCGCTAATTTTTTTTGTTTTTTTTTTTGTGTGTGCCTTTTACCCATATTGAACTCAAAATTTTACGTTTGCGCCTCAGATGTAGTCATTTATATTTTTTTTCATATGCAACAAAGTGCACCACAAAATGGTTGGTAAAAATAAGGGTTTAAGCTGTCGGTATTTCAGAATGTGACACGAAGTCTCGTAAGATGGTAGGTCTATTCTTTATCTCGTCTGTGGCATACACATATAATAAAGTTTCACAAGGCCATAAATCAACACAAATTGTATAAAACCAACATATTTAAATTTATTGAACCATACTGATAGTAACATAAAATAACATCATAATTTATAACAATTCTTTAAACAAATATACAATTAAATTCTTTTGGAATGTTCATTGTTCAGTTAGCACTGGGTCCTTGAGCTTCTTGAGTTGCTAAAATAAATATATCAATGATTATTGTTTGATCCATATTATCATTGGTAAAAACAATTTACCCTTATAAGAATATTCTAAAGCAGTTGCTATAGTCCTCATATCCCCTTCAATGCTGCGTGCCCAATTTTCAGCATCACCAATTTCTTTCAATGCACTTGAAAAGGCTTCTACTAAATTCAACCAACACTGTGTCTGTTTTGCAAAATTTGTTGCACTATGTTGTAATTGTTTTGCTTCTGCATCCAATTTCTTTTGATTCAAGTATGCTTGGGCTACTCTGTATAAAACATTTCTTTGCTAAGAGTATTATCCTGTTGCATTCTATAACAGTCATCCAATACTTACCCTACATTTAGGTGATCAACCAAAGCCTGTGTTAAGTTGCTTGCAGCTTGAACAGCTTCCTTTCTTTTTTGTTCTATTAAAATAACATCAGATTTAACATGATCTTCTATGGTTGTGATAAGGTGATGGATGTAGAAAATTGTGTATTTTACCCTGTCTCTCTTTCCTTGCTGCTTGCTTGCTTTGATGCTCTTTCACAATTGCAGACAACATTCTTTTTAATAAGCAAATGTAACAATTTGTGAGATACTGACTGCTACAGGTTACATATACATAAATACTATAGGCTTTGCTTCTCCTGAAAAATTCATAAGTAATGTCATGCTTTCATTCAGAAATCTTCTCTTGAACATAACTGTGTTGCTTAAAATAATTTACTTACAATTAAGTGCTATATGTTCTTCTGTTTATTGATTACAAAAGTAAGTGTATTTCAATCTGGTAATGTGACATTTTGAGTGTCAAAAAGCTTCCTGTGAATTCTGCTTAAGGCATTAGAGTGTGGACAGACATTATAAGTATATCATTCCAATGTTGAGACAAGGTGGAAATATTGACCAATCAACAATGAGTAGCACGATGGTATAGTGTATTTTAATCATTTGATCAATCAATGATTGGACAAAATGAGAGAAAAACAAACATTTGGATGAGAGATTCTTCAGCAAAGGATAGTGTTCATCAGCAGATGGCGTTGTATCCGAATTTTTTAAGTTCTAGTATACGGAATAACGAGTATGGCGACTAATTCTGGTTAGTGTGAAGTTTACCTGTTGATAATCGAATCGAAATTGACTGGAAGGAACTTAGGAAATAATTCCAATTATAACGGGCCGCATTGCCTTCAGCGAACACCTCGTTGAATAAAACATTCTGCTCTAATGAGGTGGTCAACATTTTCATACAAAACAAGTGTAACCAAACGATGTACCAGAATCTCAAGAGTACGAAAATTAGAAAAGACGTGTTGCCATTATTTATACATCTAGCATAAGTCGTTCGATAATGGTATTCATGGTTGCAAATGCACTGTGAAGGACCTAATTATTAATGATTCTTCACAGTTTTCATTCACGTGTAACGAGATAAATAAAAATGTAATGTAATTGCTGTGCATATTCGTATAATTAACTCTCTCTATTTTTCTTTGGATAAGAGTGTTTCAAAAATTTCATGTGAGAGAATGGCAATTCGCATTACATTAGAATGTGGGCACGCATCCATGTTACGCATGCGTACCACTCCTCAGGGTTACACTCATGATTGGGAAGTGTTTGTGAGGGGTATTGATAATGCTGAGATTCACCATTATGTTGAGAAAGGTAAATATACTTTGGGGTGAACTCTGCTGATTTTTGAGTACAAGGTGAATCTAGTGTCTTAATGATTTGCCTTTCAAATTTTAGTGGTTTTTCAATTACATGAAACATTCTCAAAACCAAAGAGGGTCCTAAAAGAACCACCATTTGTGATAAAAGAATCTGGGTATGCTGGTTTTGTGATTCCAATTCATATTTATTTAAAAAACAAGGAAGAAGGTAGCAAAAAGATAGAAATTTTTTATGATCTTAATTTACAACCAAGTGGTCCTGCTATCACAAATGTCATAAGGCATACTGAAATAATTAATAATCCCTCTGATGAATTCAGGAGGAAACTATTAAAAGGTGGTGGTGTAAGTATATGTCAATTTAATCTTTACAGATATTTTATGCTTCTGTGCAGCTTGTAATGGATATTGTATAAATAGGTTGTTGTGAGCAGTTCTGAAAATTCAATTGAAAAGAATGAAAGCAAAACCCCAGCCACACTTGGTAAACCAAAGTTGAGCGGAAGCGATTCGAAAAAGCACAAAAATGCGGAGTCGAAAATGTCGAATTCTTTTGCCGAATTGTTTGGAACCCCGTTGAAACCTACGAAAGTTTCTCAGGAAGCTAAAAAGCCTACGCAGGCCGAAAAATCATCGGCTTCCAAATCGTTAGTTACCCCCGAAAAGTCTGATAAGGTGGACAAGCCTAAGCTTAAGGATAGTCCTCACAAAGATAGTAAAAAAGAGAAGGTAGATGATAAAAAGGACAAGAAGATCAGAGATCCATCTAAAGAGAAAAATCGTAGTAAAGAGAAATCGAAAAGGCCTTCTAGTCCAACAAATAAAAGTCATTCGAGCCCTTCGAATAAAAGACCCCCATCACCTCCTCCAGTTTCCTTAAAAAGACCTCCCAGTCCTTCTCTTCCTCCGGCGAAAAGGCCGACGTCTCCGAAACCGAAAGAGAAAGAGCCTAAGAAATTAACCGTGGAGAAAGAGAAGGACAAAAATAAAGAGAAAGATAAATCGAAAGACAGTTCGAAAAACGTTGCGGACTCTTCGAAGAGCGAGAAGAAGAGAGACAAGAAGAAGCACAAAGAAGATCGCGACAAAGAGCGTAAAGATAAGTATAAAGAAGGTGAACGATCAGCTTCGAAGGAAGCTGTGAAACTAAACGAAAAGAAAAGTGATAAACCAGAGAAATCGGAGAAATCCGAGAAGGAGAAGAGCCAAGAGTACAAATCGGCGAAGGACGGAAGAAAATCGCCGAAACCTCCGAAGGAGAATGAGAAACCAAAGGAAGAGAAGGTGTTGAAGGCGGAAAAATCGGAGAAGCCTGAGAAGTCTGACAAAACGAAAGATGGCAAGAGCGAGAAGGACAGGCAGAAGCACAAGCATAAGAAGAGGGACAAGAAGGACAAACGAGACAGTAGTAAAGACAGAGAGAAGAAGGAGAAACGCGAGAGAATAAAATCATCGACTGAAAAACAAAACAATGTGCCTAACTTGTTGCAAGAAATACCGGAAAGGGATAGTAGCGACTCGGCGCCATCGGTTGATGACGATTCCTTCACCGAAACTAAGTTAGTGCCTAGCGTTAAAAAAGAGGTGGAAAATCAGACGGTATCTACTCCTCCTACGGAAATGGCTAAACCGTTATCACCCACGATGCCGGCGGATATTAAGAAGGAGAAGGTTGAACGAATCAAGAAGGAAAAACCGAAGGGAAGCAAAGGAGAGGAGAAAGAAACTCGGAAGAGGAAACGAAGAAGCGAAAGTAAAGGAGACGACGAGCATGTGGTTAAAAGGGAGAAGGACAGAGGTCATTCTACGTCTCCTCCTTTGGAGCCTGTTTCCTCGAGTCAATCGCCAGTGGTGGTTGACCAGGAAACGGTTCACCTGGCCAAGGACAAGGATGATCGCAATGCGACGGAACAAATGGTGGAGAAAAGCGCGGAAATGGAAGCGGAACAAGTGGCTCCGGATTCGACGAACAGTACGCTGGTCGAGTCGGACATGGGTGAACCGCCGGTATTCTCCGAAGACTATGTGTCTCAATTGAAGGACTTGCAACAGAAAATAATGACGTTGCAAGATAATCAAGAGCTACAGCGAGTTGTCCAGGTAATCGCGGAGACGGGTCAGTACGAGATCACGAAGAAGACGTTTGACTTTGATCTGTGCGCCCTGGATCGTAGAACAGTGCAACGTCTGCAACAGTTCTTCGCGTCGTGACCGTCTGTAGCTTAAATCATGACATCCATCGTTTACTACATATTATTAATCTATGTATTGAGTCACTAAGTTATTTGAGCTTACAACCGATACTTTCGATATTAATACGAGTCGTATATATGTGTATGTATGCGTAAGACTTCAGAAAGATTCGCAGTTACACCTCCTTGAGAAAAGGAAAACGATAGAAGATCGCTTTTGTCTGAGCATACGTTCGAATTTTCGTTTTGATCGCATTGCATAAGTTATGCTTAAAAAAAAAAAGAATTTTGAGTACGAGTTGCATCAAGATACATGGTATTGTCTTTCTTCGTCGTCACGAGATTAGCTTATTTTCTGACATTCTTGCAGGTTTGCAGCATATGTTATTTTTGTTATTTTGTATATAGATAATATACATAGAATCTGTATAAAGCACAGATTTGGAATTGTACATTTTAACCATGTAAAATAGAGAATTTTTTACCTGTTTCTCTGAGGAATATCGGAACATGGTCTACAGTGCATTTATTCGTGTTATGTAGACACACCATATGTATATGGATATATATATATATATACATATATATGTATTTGATTTCTTGTATTATAAATATAAAAGATTACGTTGATTTTTACGGTAATCGGGGTCGTTTGAGAATTTCGTGCATCACATTGCCTTGTAACATAGATATATTCTTGATATCTCGTGGAGAATTTAACGTGGGTTCACCTACTTGAATCGCACGCAAAAAAAAATGAAAAAAAAAAAAAAGAAAAAAAATACAAAAACACCTATTATATTTATTGATATTTTCATACGCGTCGTGATTAATGTAAGAGCGAGCAAAGCGATCATTTGATAATTTATATTTGTTGGTGAACGTCGACGTACTTTTTGTATCGTACATGTAACACTTGTATAACGAGGTAGATCACCGTGGTCTAAAAGAAAAATTAAAAAACACACACAAATTTAACACGCGACGATCGTATAGGTATATACCATGCAACATTTTTATTTACTTGTACAGAATATTTCGTAAGTATTAAATTGATAGAATAGTCGAGGGGTAAGCAACATTGACACGTCATAGAAAAATGAAAAATACAACTTTTATACTTATTTTCAAATCATTGGTCATTCATTTCTTAGTTCACACGTGCCGATGTGTTTCCCCTGATCTTGTGATGCATTCGGGGTTGTGTTTGCTTCTTCAAACGAGAAAATGAATGTTTCACGTATTTTGCCGATGGAAAGGAAAACCTTGTACCGCACAAATTATATCAATATTCGGTCCGCACCGTGTAAATGTATGTTCGAAGTGAAAAGAAAGAATCCTTTGCTGTCGTATTAAAAAGAAAATCCACAGAGCGGTCACGATGTTGCGTGCAATTGATACACCAAATAGTCTAATGTTTTTTGATAACGTTATCTTATAGTTAATGAAGATTGTACATTAGATAAGTACCGTGGTAGTTTGTATAGTTTTTGCAGGAAGTTATTTATTACACCCGACGAAAACGATGCTTCGAATGTCGATCAAACGAACCGGCAGATTGTTAAAGAGACGCTAATTAAATATGCCTGAAACGCATATTATTCCTTGCATTTTCTCTCGTCTCGTTGAGAATCAATTTGATTCATTTCCTACGACATTCGAACGACGCGTTGCCAAAACTGTAGTAACATTAATTTTTCAATGTTACGATCGGGGAATCGTGATTGGAAATTCGAGATCGATCGTTGAGGAAGTTATTGATTTATCTGTTTTGCGAAACAAAGATACCTAATTTCTTGAATCTATATCGTTTCTATTGGTTTCCTTGAAATCGTAACACTTTTATGCTATCGATCAAAGAGAGTCTGTTAAAGCTAGGGCATTACTAGAAACTGCAGGATAGTTGCTTTATCTGCATACCATTTTTTTATCAATTAGAATCATTGGTTAAATATATTGTTATATTAATTAACGGATTCGATTATTTGAATGGAATTTTGGTTACAAAAGAATCGTACTAACTTTCGTTGATCAACACTATAAATTTTATATCATTGTTTTAGTTGATTTTTTCGAATGACCTTTCGTGTCAGAAAATACGCTTGCAGTTTTATCATTAGCGTGATACGTATGTATTACGCGACATGATACGCAGTTTTAGCAACGAGAAAGATAACGAGAGATTTTCTAGCAGAATGTTATTGCCTTATCATGTCCGTTGTGTTTTTTATCGTTAGAATTTTTTTTTATACTTATACGTGGATATATTGTCTTCGTATCTTTTTTTTTTGGATGTGTATGTGTGCAGTATATTTTCCTCCTTTATTTTTGTTTCGTAGACTATTCATGTTTTACAGACGAGATATTGTATATTTGTTTGTTGCATGCTCGAGTTTTGATTAGACGTTAAGTTTGTTGTGGGGTGTCGTATACGTGTCCAGACTGGCTCGTATCGAAGTCATTGTACGATTACCGAACGTTTTTGATAGACTAATTAATTGTATAAAGAATGTGCACAATTGCGCGAATCGAGAGATTAACCGAGGATTGTCACTGATGTACATAGTAGATAACGAATAATCGCGAACTGCGTATAATTAATCATGACCTACGAGAAAATATAGTACAAGACAGTACTCCTGAATCGATATGCCATTCGGTGTACATTTATACGTTCAGTGTACATTTAATGAGTACCTTTGGTGATTAATAAACATCTCATATAACTGTGCCTCTATCAAACATGCATTGCAATCTTCTACGAACTTAGAAACTAAGGAAATGTGGTAATTCTTCAAAAAAAAGGTATTTATTATTTTGTAAATTGTAGCTTCATTTCGAGGGATGAGAGATTAGAAATGGGGTGCTTTTTTTATAGGATTTTAAATTTTATTTTTAAAATAATTATATTTCTTATAACAACAAAGGTTATTGAAAATTAGGCCAATTGAGCAATTTAGTCTTTAACTAATTAATTAATTAATTTTGTTTCAGATGTGTCGAGACGAAAGTGAATTCTCCTGGGTTAGAGTTTTCAAGTTGCATCGCGGACGAAAGTTATTAGAAATTTGAGCAATTTAGCCTTCAACTAATTAAATAATTAATTTTGTTTCAGATGTATCGAGACGAAAGTGAATTTTTCTGGGTTGAAAGTTTCAAGTTGCATTGTGGATAATGTGCTGCTATACCAAGCCTAGTGAGTAGCATATTTGAAACTGGTTATATTTTTTTCATTGTTAAAATAAGCTACCCCATCTGCCTGTAAACCGAATTCCTTACCTGACTGGGTCAGACAGGGTGTGGATGTGTATGCAGCATCTCAGGTTCAACCCTCTTCAAATAGAGGCTGGAGCATTGATTCATGTACGCACGGTATTATTCTTCATATCTTTTTGCACTATGTAAATTAAGGTGATCATAAGATGTTTGTGTACAATTGAATTAATTTTGAATGAATACAGGGTTTAATATTAAGAATCCTGAAAAATTTTAATGCAATATTTTATTAGTGCAAAATAAAATAAAATATGATTGAATCTCGTCAGTGGTTATCGCTGAGAAGTGTTAGATTTAAGTAGATATATATTTAACAATTAGATAACATATAATATCAGAAATCTACAAGATTTTTCTTTTATTTAATCGGCTTTAATACTCACCTCTTATCATTTGATAAATGAACGAAAAATGAAAAGTGTCTCATTAAAGGAAAAAAATAGTAGTTTTCCAACGAATTCTACTATAAAAGCCTGTATAATTAGTAACGCATACCACATTACAGCAGTTTATTGGGTCTGGTGTAATATTTCGTACAACGATTTAACAGAGTTAAATTCCTCACGGATCCCTGTACATTTGACCATCATTGTCGCGGTAACAATAGTGCAATTTCGATAAATAATGTCCGATTCCCGCGGTGTCCACAGTGTTTCGGCCGTGCTTCGTTCGCCGATCTCGCAACGATAGGTCGTGTTCTAGAGAGTCCTTTATGCAAAACATCGTAGCTCAATCCCCACGCACGGCGTTGTAATTAATATACGAAGCGTAAAAGGACCAAATAATTTAGTATCCCGCCAATTCGGCGAACGTGGAGTCCATCTCGTCGGCGAGAGACTTGTATCTGTCCTTGTTGATGCCCAGCTCGTCTGGAAAAGTTCATACAACACATTTAGTTTTCCACCCTTTTTCTTATCGCGATTTCTATCGCAATTCGTTTAGATCTAATCGATACCATCCTACGTATTTTCTACTAATTTTCACGTGCTTCACCGATAAACAGCTTCTATAGTATCAAGTAAAGAAAATGTTTGAAAAATCTATTAAGATATTAATTCTTATTTATCGGTCAAGCACACAGATACACTACTTATTTTAATGAACCTAATTCGCGGTTTAGAATTAATATGAATATATATATATATATTGATCGATTGGTGGCTACTGGAAGGGATGTTAACCCTACGTAAAAAAAAATAGAAAAACGTGACATTCACGTGAAACTGTTCGATACTGGTGCAACAGCATTCGTCCTAAAAAAATCACACTTGCCTCGTGAAAATCTAAGGAAACTTTCGTACAACGTGGTGTATGTCAGTGTGTTGGTACGATACAAAATTGTCCACAAAAAGCGTGGTGTAAAAGCAAACGTTAAATGAGGCGTTAACGTATCGTTATGGGAAGAAAATCACACGTTAAACGTAGTAACTTTGATGAAATTTTCCTCGTTGGTTAATCACAGTGCTCGAAGCATGCAAGAATCGTGAGGTGTAGTATACCTTTGCACAAGTGTAAGGCAAACAGTTTTTGCGAGGGGTTGTCAAATGTACCTGACGTACGACGGCCCACATAAACGTGCGAAGCTTTTTTTATTTTTTTATTTTTTTATTTTTTGTCATTTTGTTTCATTCTGTTAAGTGTGTGTTCTTTTACGCGAATATTAATAAACAATGCTCAACGTGAACGACGATTACTAATTAATTTGTGTTCTCACAAAACTAAGCGAAGCGCACCCGAATTCCAACGAGACAAGGGGCGAACATTGATTCGAGGGAAAAATAAATAAATAAAGTATTAGAAAAATGTTGAGATGAATAGCGAACGAGATTCAGCCTGACAAACACGAGAGAAAAGCGAAAGAACATAGAATGCATTTGTATCTTTCTCCTCTTGTATGAACAAAAAGAAAAATAATTTGTTAAGAGTAGAAAGTTGAAACACGCAGAATTCCGAAGCAGCGGAAGAAAAATAAATAAAATGTGGCTGAAGCGGATCAATATCTTTTTTTAACGTGACAGAAATGTTTCGTGTGAGGGAATAAAGAAGAGCTTTTTAGAACGAGTATGAGTGATATTCGCTTTCATTTAGTAGCCAGAAAGCTCAGCGAATGTCTTGTCCAATTCTTCGCAAATCGTTTTGCGTTTCTCCTTCTGCTGGTGCAATACGTCTGTAAAGAAAATCATTACGTGTTGCACGATGATGTGTCGCTCATTATCGCGTAGATTTCTAACGTACACTACCTTCGTTAGCTCTGTAACTATAAATCGATTACTGCGAGCAAAAATAGACATTAATTTCCATAGTATCATAGATTTAACGGGTAAATATCGTTTTATCAACGAGTTTGATAGAATATCGCTGACATCGACTGAGATTGGCAAATTGACCACGAATCTTTGATTCCATTCCAGTGTACCCGGATAACGGAAGCGTCGTTTGTCACTTTGCCAAATTACGTCAGCGACTTTACTTGAATTTCGTGCAAAATAATCGGAGAATACTCTCCGGCAACCACAACGTAGCGAAAGATTTTCGTTAACAATTGTCGAGAGGTAGAAAAATGTAACGAGCTCACCTTCGAGCCTGTCGACCTCCTTCTGCAATTTCTTGACTGTTTTCTCAGCGAATTCAGCGCGAGCTTCGGCCTCCTTTAGTTTCACCGTCAACGTTTTGAGCTGACGCTTGAATTCTTCCACTCGTTGATTAGCCTACATCAGTTCCAATTAATATAACACACATACTCATCGAGTATCACAGAAGAGTAACAAATAACTCACTTTCTCTTCGGAAACTTCCAATGATTTCAAGCTGTTACCGACGACCTTCAATTCTTCCTCCAACTCCATGATCTTGCTATGAAATTAGAGAAGATAAGATGATAAAACGAAGGTAGATATTTTTATAAAACAGAAGAAAAAGAAGCTTACGCTTCACCGGATTTGACACGATCCTCAGCTACTTCCAACTCGTCTTCAACGAAGGCCAGTTTCCGTGATACTTCATCAGATTTTCCATCAGCGTCTTCAGCAAGGAGACGCGCTTCTTTCAGCTGGTTCGTCAGCTGATCCATCCTCTCCTCATCCTGCTGTGCACGGTTTTCCAATACTTTGCACATACTGAAATTGCGTTAAGTGACGTGCATTAATATCCAGAAGACCCGAGTGATGATTCCTACGATTTTGCAAAAGTCCTACCGGCTGGATTCGTCAGCAGCTTGAGAAGCTTCAGCCAATTTAGCGGTAGCGGTGTTCAATCGTTCCTCGGATCTTTCCAAGTCCTCTTCGATCAGCTGTACCTTGCGATTCAATGCGGCGACCTCGGATTCAGCCTGAAACGAAAGATCTCTTTAAAATAGAAGGAAAAGAGAGAACAGATGATTTTCTGGTTACGAGAAGACGTAAAACTTCGTCACACTGAGTCATCGATCCCACAAGAAGGGACCACAAATATAAATAAAACTCCGTGGAAAACTGTTGGAACTGGTCCAAAATAAACTGGAACACCGACAGCTGGAGTCGGATGTCAACTGTTATGGGGGTCACCGGCGCTATCAATTAATTGTTAACCCTCGAATTAGAGAAGTAGGTCAATTGCCTAGATCTACGGAATGTAGGCAACGATGTTAATGACACACTCACGTTGGTCAGAGCTTTTTCTTTCTCTTCGAGGTCCTTGTTAGCTTGCTCCAATGCTTGTTTGTTGGCCACAAGGTCGCCCTCCACTTGAGTCAGCTTCTTCTGCAATTCGCTGACCTCCTCGAGGACCTTGTCCGCGCGCATATTCGCCTCCTTTGCCTGTCCCTCGCAGGCATCCGCCTTGTCCATCGCATTGTCCTTCTCAAGCTTCATCGCTTGCATCTTCTTCTTGATCGCGTCCATGGTGGCGAGCTTTTTCTTTTGCCGGCTTCCTTCAAGAAACTATCAAGTTCGCTGAAATTGTCCAATTTCATTTTATCTGATGATCCATCGAACACCTTGACGAATGATCTTTTTGATTAAATATCAATGCTGTTAGGCGAGGTATCCTTGGACTGACGATTAACGATTTGATTTTTAATTGCGGCGACAGGCGCTAATTCAAGTTAGTGATAATCGAAAGAAAATTCCAAATAATTCTGCATGCTTCGTCATCGTTTTAACCCTGAAAATGGAGGAGGGCATAAAGCAAGGGGGCGCGATGTGGCAGTTTGCATATTTTCACGAATCCCAGTGAGTTCAGCGAGTCATAATCCTCCGGATGATATCGTTCGGGTTCGGATACGCGAAGAGAGAGGTGCATCGTCGCGTCTACGGAAATAGCACCCATAGGCAGGCTCTATAAATATGCGCGAACGATGAAGAGAGAGGATGGTAGCCGATGTTGAGGCGAGGAGGCCGAAAAGCACCAACGTAACCCAGAAGAACGAGCTTTACTTGGCCGCCACCGACGACCGACATTCGATCTAACTGCCGTGTATTAATAGCATTTACGAAATCATCAGCCGCCACCTCGCGATCTCGCGGTTGAATCCTGTACGCTTGATTCTTCGGCTTAGATGATGCTTTTAACCCCTTCGCTTCATCGTTGTTGCAAATCAAACGCTACAGCTTTGCAAACGATTCGTTCATTAGAAAAGATTTCTATCTTCGCGATGGAGGGTTGATTTTATGGGGGATAGAGAAAATAAAAAAGAAAAACATTCCAATTTTCTTTTTGACGTTTATCACGAGGGTCATCAATGGCCAGCACCATAAATTTGAAGAAAATTTCAAGTAACATTGATATTATATTATTTTCGTAAGTTAGGAAGTGACAGTCAATATATTACTTTACCATCGAGTTTCTACCCTCTTCTGTCTTTCGAACAATAAAAAATGATTCAAGTAACAATTTTTTAGTGAAATGTTTCGATAAGTCATCGTTAAGTTTTAATCGTTCTCGAAGGGTCAGTAAGTTAATGATTCATTTCCAAATCATTGCAAACGATATAAGATTATAGAGGTGTGGAAACATCTCTATTCATAAAATCGATCGTTTGCTAGTTGAATGGCAACATTCGACCCTCTTTCTGGTTATAAATAGCACCTGGAAGGTTTTGGCATCTAGTTACCCACGAGTGCCAAAATGACATCAGAAAAGTAGATCCTCGATGGTCAATAACAGTTACGAATTCTTTGAATTACTTCATCGGAAAAATATGTGGCTAGGGTTTCAGTGTTGCGAATTAGTAGGATTAACAAATAAATACACGAAGGTGTCAATGCGAATGCTACTTACGACATTGCGTTACGTTAAGCCCGAAAGCAATTTCCTGAAGCGTTAACAATGCTGTTATTAATTGGCAGCGGTTAGAATATGTTGCAAATGCGTTCCACTCCACGATATTGTTGATTTTCCTGTAAAATCATTTCAATCACAATTGTATGCTTAATTTTACAAAGATTTACCGAAGAAGGAAAATAATATTTTTCTTGCTGTTAATGATTCTTAATACTGGCTAATTGATTCGTCACAAACGTATTTAGCAAATGTACGCAGTTCGATAGAATTGCTACGTGAAACGTTAGCGGTTGAAAATAGCACACGTAAACGAAACGATTCGATGATGGCAACCAGTTTATTTTTGTCATCTAAGTGGACTACAATATTTCATCTTTTCATAGCTATTTTATATTTCAACTTCTGCTGATATAAATAGCAAAATAGAGTGTATTTGTTAGTGTCTGAGCAAGCGTTACAGGGTTAATACTACTTACAAGCATCGCCAAAGCACAAGTCTGTCTAAAACCTTGAAAGCTGAAAGCTCCTCGAAGCCAAAAGCTGATTAAGTTAGTCCACTGATGGTCCCAAAGCATTTCATCGAAAGCGAAGAAATTTTTTTTCAAGCTGAAGCTTGTTAGTCTGACATTCTTCTATCCATTCGATCTTCATCTTTCTCTTCGACGATTTCGAAGCTCGTAGTGCGGAATCTTCAACACGCTCGAGCTTCCACGTCCACGAAAATCCTCCACGAGAAAACCAAGGCACACGTTCGTTCCACATCATCTCCTTTCACACTCGCGTTGCGTCGCGTTTCACACCGATTCGTTCGTTCAGAGAAACAGCCATTAGATGAGAAGAAAAGCGAACGTTTCTTTATTTTCTTTTTTTCTTTTTGTCGGGCAGAACTTTGTGCTGATTCACTTACCTAACTTGAGCGAGCAGAGTGGCGCGAGCGAGTCGAGTGTCCGAGGGTGCTACGAAAAGCTTCTTCTTCTTCAGCGTGATCCAACGCGTAGCTGAAGGTGGGGGAGCCCAAAAATGGACCGCCACGGAAACTTTAACGGGGGTGGGGCCCTGAACGTTTATTTTCTGCTCGCGCCTCCTTCGAAAATTTCTCACCTTCGGGCGAGACTATGCTAACTGGATCCAGTGATATTCGGATACCATTTGGAATCATCGACGAACGGTAAACATGATTCTGTGGAAACTTTGACGAGCATTGTATTACCGTATCGTAAATTTCATCGAATCTATGATTTTTTATGATCTATCCTTAATGGTTAATCATTTTTAAGGAGAATTACACTAATTTTCCTTGGTGATTAATTGCATGATTTATTGCTCAGTTGTATGCGCGAATACATAAGCGAACGTGCTGCAATATGAAAGAAGAAAAGGATACAAAACATGTCGTTATGTTGATCGTTAAGGGTTGATACTACTGATGATTATTCGTAAAGCCTGTTGTTGTTTCTTCAGTATCCTCAGTGTTTGTCATCAGATTATACGATGAATACGAAAGCTTGATGATCTGCAACGTCTATTAGTATAAATTCAATTCTTCAGTTTGTTTCCAAAGATAAGAAGCATTGCTACTAACAGACATGAAAGATTCCACGGATAAAATGAAAATGTGACCGCATGATATTTTTACGGGTTTCATGGATCTTGTCATAATCAACAAGAAATCTTTTAATATATCAGCTGGTAAAATCGTCCAGTCCATTTGGTAAATTGCGTCGCCTACTTCGTTGCTCTGCAAACGAAAATTTGGAGGATTTAAAAAGAACATGTTTCCAATGTTTCGGTGATTTATGCTGGTATGCATAACACGAAACACAGTGCCAACCTTCAACGTCATCTCGTTTCCGAACCAGCAGTATAAATACACCTCCATGAGCATGCTGCCCAGATACGAGTAGCTGAAGACCATGTCCATGCTGAATAAATCCAACGTGGACATCTGGTAAATACTTAGACACAGTACTGTTGAACTGACGAGAAATTGAATCAAGACTATGTACTGAAAGGTGATGTTGATGTTGTGTACGAAGCTGCAATTGAATCAGAAGATGAAATTAATTATCGTTGTACTCATTATTGATTTGGAATTTAAATTTTAAGTCATAGATTGAACTTAAGGACATAAATAAGGTGTTGGATTTCCTTAATTAAAAAAGTAATTACAGTATTTACTTGATTATTTCTTGATGATATTTGACCAAATTTCTGCGTACTTCGTGCCACTTTTTTCTAAAATTCCTCTTCGAGGTATTATTTTTCTCGACTTCCATCAATACGATTGGCACATTTTGAGCTCGATGACAAAATATCTCGAACTGAACTCTGGCTTGTATCATCAGTCCAGCGAACATGGTTTCGATGGCTACGCTTGTAGTAGCGCAAACGATTAAGCTAAACGTTTGATACAGCAGAGATATCATGTACACTTCCATCGAAGTTACACTGTAAGGTAGCCAGTCGAACGTAGGGAACGTTCTTGTCCTTATAAGTTTGTGATATTGCATCACGGATGTAAGGAACACGGCTGATTGGTTCAGGAGCTCACAGTATATTGTCAATTTTCTATGAATAATTATAATTTTATATCACGCAATCATTTTCAACGTTTTTAAATTTATTAAAGGTTCGTTTATACCTAAGTGTATTATCTTCGCGTATAAATGAACCTTTAAAAATATTTATTCGAACCAAGACCTCGCAAGTTTGTCGTATTTTCGTTGTATGGAAACCTCCTGATCGTCCTTTGGAGTGCAACTTTCCTTCTGCAAAATATTCAGCAAGGATATGATGTTCTCACGTTGGTAGAATATAATGGGCACTTGAATACAGACACGTAACACCGAGAGACCCACAGATGATTTCTGAGCCAGAGATTTTAGATCCTTGCTGATCGCTGAATCTACACACCCGTAGAATGCTAAGACATAGATGAACGCGATCATAAATATCGAGTAAACGTTGTATAGCCAATATTTGAAGGAATGAATTGGCCATTTTGTTGGTCTCCAGTAACCGCACAAGGTGAGTAGATAGAAAGGCAGAGGAGCCTTATGCATCCTTTTTTAACCCTCAGCTTTCTATACTGAAGATATAAATGAGAGAAGGAAAATTAATCACTGCAAATACAAAAACGTTGTTTAATTAAGTCACGTTAGGTGGTCCGAATGATCCGTCGCTTAATTATTCTGAAGATATAGAGACACTTGAAATTTATCTAATACTTTATCGAATACTTAAAAAAGAATGAACGATGAACTTTTTGTCGACAGTGTTTCTACCCCTAACTCTACACCCCTTTATTTTATTATCTTGCACCCTCTTGTTTCCGGGATGTAGTAATCATAATTATTATTCTTTCTTCTCCTAACTTTCACTCGGGTGGAATTATACGTACAAATGAAGTTGTGTCACGTTTCGTAGCAGATGGTTATAGACTTTATTAGTCAGAATTATTATGCGGAAATGTATCATTTTTTTTTCTATGGTTGCAACAAAATTGTACGTTTAATTGCCATGAATAAATGATCAACTTTGTAATGAAAGTAACTAATGAGTTATAACTCTTTGTCCCCCTAACGCTAATGAATAAAGAATAAACCTTGCAATGCTAAGTTCTGTCATTCTACCGGTTACCGGTATCGAGGAAAGATAGATTAGTGACAGTCGTATCTTCATCAACGCAGTGCTAGTCTTCTGGAATAAAATACTTGTTTAATTTGTAAGTAAGATACATTATTCTTTGAGGAAAATTAAACCACGTTTTTTGTATTATTAGGGGATTGCAATCAGAGAAAAATTAATTAGTACTAATAAGAGTACTTTCATATTTTTCATGTGATTCTCTAATTGCAACATTATATTCGTGTAAATTGTGGTTCACCGTTAGGAAAATACACAACGTCTTGAAATACATAAGCTTCGTTTATTCTGAATGTTAGATACAAATTGGAAAAGGTCCAAAAATTTAAAAGTGTTTCATTTTGACAATTTAATTTTGAATACAATGTAAAAGAAGCTTGCATTCTGTTTTTCCAAAATACAAAGTCAACAATTATAAGTTTCATCGTAATATTACGATGTATTCATTGAAATCATTCACAAACCATTCTCTTTTTTATTTTTTAATTATCGACTACTTTGCATCAGGTTGAACGCAGAGTAAGAGGTTTTCAATAGCTGCAAACGAAAGAGAATTAAATAAATTGAAACATATAGTTGAAATTGTAAATATTTGCTACTGACCGACATAAAAGATTTCAGATTCAGAGATACCACGTGCATGCTGGTAAATTCGACGGGTACTCTTGAACGCCTGATGACCATCAGTAAAACCTTCTTAGAGCTATCGTTCCACGACGGCCAATCGCTGCCAAATATTATATCAGGAAAGTCGGTACTCTGCGAAAACATAATTCCATAGTGCAGCATAAGCGAATATCTATTTCTTCGATAACAAACCTTTTCTTTGACTACATTCCCGTAGAAACAATAATAAAATATCTGCGAGAACACGCATATCGAGTAGAGCACTGATTCCATGCACATTGATAATTTCTCTGAATTCATCATTTGGTAGAGATTTAGACACAGCACTGACATGCTAGTGAAAAATTGACACGATACAACTCCTTTAAACTCACTGTTAACCCTTCTCGCAAACCTGAAATGACTCATGAATAAATTCAATTTTATTTGAAAAAGGTATTTTAAAAAATATACAGACATGTATATCTGATGATGATGAGAAGCACACTGGTTCACCATATAATTTTCTTGCCCATCGAGAGTCTTAAAACGATGCTCAAGAATTTCGATCTGGCAACAAATGTGAAGTAACAAAGCTGCGTAAAGGGTTTCACAAGCAATAGATACGGAAACCGCAAATATCGCTGATATGAATTCGTAAGCGTTAGTAAGGAGATAGGAACTTGCAGACGAATAGTCGTAAGGTGTCCAGATTCGACTGGCTAATTTTCTTCCCTTGAAATCAATGGCAATCGTTACAAGAAACATCCCGCACGCGAAAAAGCCGAGTATCATTGTATATGCCTTGGTAGTCCATCTAAAAATTGATGGTGTTTTAAGAACAATACATGTATTTTTTTTAAAAGTACTTACTCGATTATTTTATCGAATTCCGATCGAATTTTCATTTCTTGCTTGGTCACAGGCGAAAAAAGGTCTTTATCCAGCTGTTCGATTAAAAGTAAGATATTTACACGTCGCGTTGATATCATGATGAATTTCAATACGATCATGAACACTGTCGAAGAGATAGCGAAATTTTCAGTAAATTCGTTCTGATTCTTCACGTTTAAGATAATGTCTAATATTTGAGCGATGAAAAAGACGTATAAAAAGACCATCCCGATATTTGCGTAAATGTTATACAAAATCCTTTGTAAAGGGGTGTAGGTGTGCAAGTTTAAACAATTACCACCGATGGTGAACATGGTTTGCGTCCATCGTAACGTTTCCATTCGGTACAAATTATGCAGTGATTGAGGGAAATTAAATAAAGGAAGTGACTTAAATGAATGTCAATTGCAACAAGTTAAGAATCGATAAGATTTTGTCTTTCAGTGTTATGTAAAATTTGATACAAAAGTGTAGATATATTCTCACGATACGACACACTTCACTGACAATCGCGAACTACCGGTGTTCCCGATGCTTCCTGTTTTAATTTTTTTCTGATACTAACCCTTCCGGTACAATATCCCCATCGCAATTATCGATGGAAAGTTGCAAGTGACATTACATTTTTCATGAATGACGTTTCAACCCTTTCTGCTTACAAATATTCCCCTGTCCTCTGCAGCGACTTATACCAACCATGATACTTCAAGCACGAATATCACGTCGATAATAAGCTCTTTTGCAATATTAATGATCCGAGAGGGAAAAAATATTGTGCATAATCGTTTTCAAGAGACAAGAGACACGACGGTCGTCTTCTCTCGACACATTGTGTATTTCGAGAAAACATTGTAAATTAGATTCATAAGAAATGCAAGAAACAGGAAAAGGTTGCAGACTGGAACTGATTTCTAAAAACAGTTTTATGAAGAGTTTGTACTGACGTACATAGGGGTTGTGCTTTTTATTATTTTTTGCCCTCCTCGCTGAAATTGTTTCTTTAAAAAAACGGAGGACACACGTTAGTCTACCTTCCAGTTGAAATTAGGATTTAATATTGAGTAAGAAATTTTCAGTAGCTGTAAATACAAAGATTTAACAGTCCGCGTATTTTGTGGAATCTGTAACATTTGGAATTTTATACTTCTCGTTACATCTAATAGGAGATTATTAACTGAATTATGTTTAAAGTAGCTTTCTGGTGAATTTATTATTCTGTGGAACTGATATACCTTCGTACATTGTGCAAATTTTTCTGAATCGTTTCTCTTCTATTTCATTTATTCGTTCCGTTAATTAGTCTGTTGAAGCACGGTGTAGGCCGAGTAGGATGTTTTAAGTAACTGTGATAAATAAATCATTTATAATGATTTCTTGAAAAAAGCAATTCTTCATTTATTTTCTACTGACCGTTATGAAGGATTCAAGGTTCATGGAGATGATGTGAATGCTGGTGAATTGAATGGGCTCCAGAGCTCGTATCATAATCATCAGAAACATCTTTCTCGTGTTGTTATCCAATGACATTAGTGTGCTTTCAAATGCTGCGTCCGCGATCATCAGACTCTACGAAATGGACACTTTCGTACAAAATTCTGTTATTCAGTCTGCGACATTCGCATTATTACTATCTCTTAATCGTATCATGTAAATGAACCTTCAGTTTCACTTCATTGCCGTACCAACAGTAATAAAATATCTGGGTGAGCAGACAGAAGGTGTACGCCGCGGTTTCGACGAATTTCGAGCCGAATTCTAATTGCGACAATCGGTAATGATTGAAGCAAAGAGATATTGTATTCACCATGAACTGGATAGAAAGGATGGCCGTGAACTCTTTGTTTATTGCCGTGGCAAATCTGCAAAAATATCAAAAAAGAAATCATTTAATTTGAGGTTCAAATTTTCGAAAGTGGAAAATAATTTACATCTTAGAAAATAAAGAAGACCAACTCGTATATACTCTGATGATGGCGAGCGCACAATTTCACTGAATAATATGGATATTTTCCGACATTTTTCAGACGGTATTCGAGCACCTCGATCTGGCAATAAATGTTAACCAGCAGCCCGCTAAACATAGAATCACAAGCGACGATCAAGTTCGTTGCGAATATCGTGGCAACGACTTGATGAACGTAAGTAATAGCGAATATCCATGGGGATGAATAATCGTATGGGATCCATGCACGATACTTCAGCCTCCCGTGTGGAAAATCGGTAAGAAAGGAAACAATCCACATTCCAAGTGTAAAGATCTCTATTATCAATGTGTAGATTATTGAGTTCCATCTAAAAGTGCACTGTTATCAATTTTTTTTTCATAAAGTTTAATTGCAATCATTTCGTGCTTCAACTCACTCGACTTGTTCCATGAATTTCGCTTGTATTTCCTCCTCCTCCGCGTTCATCGCCGCGAATGGCTCTTTCTTAACAGTTTCGATCAAATCCACAATATTTTCACAACGACGCAGCAGTGCGACTGTTTTACAAGAATCGCAAAAGAACACCAACGTTATGTATAAGTTTTCGCTGAACTCGTCTTGACTTTCGACGCCGAACATAAGATCTAACAGTTGAGTAGTCTCTAGAATGTACAAACATATCGTCAAGAAGATCCCGTAGAAATTGTAAAGGATTTTTTGCCACAATGTTGGCCAATAGGATATTGGAAAATATCCGAGTACGGCGAGTATTTTGAAGGTCCATTTCAACGTGGGCATCCCTGATGGCCCACGAGTTTCACTTTTCTCCCCCATTAGGAATCGGTAAAATATTTTTGATCAAATTACTCAAAAATTAGATACATTTGATGTAGAATAGGTCGTGAAAGAAATCTCGAATAGAATATCTACTTCGTTTCACTATCTACTTGTCACTGTCTACTTTGTTTCACTTTGACACAGAAAATTGGAGAACTTTATTCTACGGTGGTGTAACTATCACTAAGTGCAGAAAATTGTGGACTTTCGACGTGGTCTCTGAAATAAGTCAGTTCCCCTTGCAAAATATCCCTTTATCTATGTCCTATATTATTGACTGGGTAACGATGCAATTACATTCTGACCCTTACGTACTTCTCGACGACAGAATCTTAATTATAATTAGCCTAAAATATATATCGTCGAGCAAGGATAAGGTATAGAGTGAAACATTAGATATTTATAGAAACTACTTTCCATACGGTAGGCAATATTTTTCGTGCAATTTTGTTTACATGAAATATGGAAGGTATTGTTAGTGAAGTACAGGATATTCTGCAAGTTAGTATCAATTTTCTCTGTTGAATTTATTGCTATACACTGTACATATTCACAGAAACATCCAAGCCTCTACGGAAGTAGGTTTCTTCAGGGTCGGAAAAATATTCTTTCTTCTACGATAAAGTGATTTATAGGGATTCTGTTATCCTTTTCCTCTGTGAAGCACGTTGTACGCTGAGTAAGAGGTTTTTATCAGCTGTGACAGACAACATTTAATAACTTGATGTGAAATTATTAACTTTACATCGTACGTAGATTTACTATGATTCAAATCGAAGAATGATTAGTCTCCAGGTGAAATCGTTCGTCAAAGTGCACGAGTACTTCATGTATACTTACGTTTATGAATGATTCCAAATTCATAGTCACAATATGACCACTAGTGAATTCAATGCACATCGTGGCACGTCTCATAATCACCGAGAGTATTCTCTTAGTATCTTTATTCAATTCCGTCCAGTCACTTCCGAATATCATCTCAGAAACTTCGACACTCTGATAAAGTTCTCTGTTTAATGTTAAAGATCAACTTAGAAACCTTATTCTGCAACCAACCTTCAATTTCAACTCGTTTCCATGCCAGCAATAAAAGAATATCTGCACCAGTAGAGCAACCATGTATATTACATCCATTATCATTTTCATGTTCGTATTTTTCATTGTTATCAGTACGTAAAGATCGAAGCACACCGCCAGTGTACTTATACCGAATTGAACGAAAATAACCATTTTGAATTCTTCATTTATCATTCTGGTGAATCTGTAACAGAACATACTCTGATTTTTTACCTCTGAATCGTTCGATTTTTGTTCGAACTCACTCATACACGTGATTATGATAACGAGCAGACTTTTTCGCAGACAGATTGTCGTCTTGCTTGATTGCTTTCAGACGGGAACCAAGTATTTCGAGCTGACCGCAGGAGTGAATCAATAGGCCCCAGATCAAACAATCACAGCTGATATGCATTATTGATGCGGCGACGAAAGATGCAACTTGTTGCAGGAAAATGAAGATGTGCAGAGCCGGAGGAAGATAATTGTAAGGTAACCACATTCTATAGGGCAACTTTTCACCATCTTTTAAAAGCCCACCGCCCGAATTGAATATCACTGTCAATTCGACCATAATTATGTAAAGGATTGCTTGTTGTCTGTAATAATTTGGCAAAAATAATGAAATAATAATAAGAAAAATTATTAGGGGTAGACTGGAGATCAGGAGTTGGGAAAAATTCCCAGGGTGGCGGTAGGCACTTGGGGCTTAATTAATTAAAATTAGGGTTCGTCATGTCCTTAATTTCCCAATAAAAGTTTGGGAAAGCTTTTTGATATTATCATTCAAATTGAAGTTTAAATACCATTAAGGGTAAGAAAATTTAAATTCATTTATTAACTTACTGAGCTGTCTTATCGCATGACTTTCGAATCTGAATCTCTTCTTCGTTTTCCGGCTGAAAAGGCTTCTTCTCTAAGATATTAGTCAAAATAGCAATATTTTTATGGTGCGTTAGCATACTGTACATCTTATAACATGCGCCCAACATCGACAACAGTACATGGATATTATCACTCAATTCGTCCTGGTTTTCCACGTTTAATATCAAGTCCAGAAATTCGAGGAAAGTCGCAGAGTACAGAAGTAGAAACAAAAACATAGTATAAATAACATACAGGAATTTTTTGAAAGGCGAAGTCCAGGAAGGAGGTCGCCAGCAACCCGACAGTATTAAAAGCTGAAGTATCGACTGCAATACTTCCATCACACTAGATTCTATTCTCAATGGGAAAAGAAACGATCAGTTCTTCAGGTCCTTTGATATTTCTCTTTCCATCTACCCTTAATAGATAAATAGTTTTATCATGGTTGTACTTCAAGTAACTACACAGCTCAAAATATACATTCTTCTCTTATCTTTGTTCGGCAGTCATGCAAACATAGATCGAGAATACGACCATAAAATGATTTCTGACAATGAGACAAAAAGTATCTACCCCTGAAGGGACACAGAATTTCCCCTTTCTTTGTTCTGTCTATCTTGTAATCATGACTTAACATATGGTATTGATTTCTTTTTCACGACATTTGTCATTCATTATTTTATCTGTCTCTAATATTGCCCCTCAAATGTAAATAATGTCCTTTTGTCAGAGTTTTGTCTCGCACAACCTCAGTACGTAAATTATGGAACGTGAATAATAAAACAGATTCGAACGGTATGTTCTTTGGACGATTCAGTTGAGAGGCACAGCTTGGTGAAGAAACATCGTATATGGAATTCATGTTGCGCTCACTTGAAACAAATTCCCAGTTATAAGGAGGAATCTTTCTTTATAGTGGAGAAAATTAGGTATTTAAAAAATATTTGATTTTATGTTAATGTTTGTGCTATTTGAAGGAATGTGGTTGTGTTCTTAAACTCGAAAGGTACATTCTTGGTGTAATGCTTAAATAGAACTTTTAATAAAATGTAACATTACAAACATTATAGCAGGTTCTAAATAAGTCAACTGATTTCCAATAAGTAGTTATTCGTTTTTTCGAGTCGACAAATATTTTTGTTTCTACGATTAAGTGATATGTACTGATTCTACTAACCCTGGCCACTTTGAAGCACATTATACGCCGAGTAGGAAGTTTTAAGCAACTGCGACAGACGAAATTCAATATTTTCTTAACACTTGTATTTATGAAAATCAGGAACTTAGTGTGTACTTACGCTTACAAATGACTCCAAATTCATAGTCACAACATGACCACTAGTGAATTCAATGGACTTGGTAGCACGCCTCATAATCACCGACAGAATCCTTTTAGTATCCTTGTTCAGTTGCGTCCAGTCACTTCCGAATATCACATTAGGAATTTCGAGGCTCTAATTGAGAAAAACGAAACGTAGAGAATTAATTTAGTAATCATACTCATCGCTATAACCAACCTTCAGTTTCACTTCGTTCCCATACCAACAAAAGAAGAATATCTGCACCAGCATAGAACACGCGTACACTATTATTTTAACAAATGTCGCATTTACCTCTTTCGTTATTACCAGTATGTAAAGGGTGAAGCACACCACCAACGTACTTACGGTGAACTGAACAAAAATAATCATCTTAAATTCTTCATTTATCATCCTGGCGAATCTGGAACATTTCGAAGTAATAGTTACATGTTCAACTTAGAATTATTTTTATTTGAACTAACCGATACACGCGATTATGGAAACGAACAGCCGCTTTCGCAGAATGATTATCCCCGGGTTTGATCGCTCTCAGACGACACCCGAGTATCTCCAGCTGAGAATAAGTGTGAATTAAAAAACCCCAGATCAAAGTGTCACAGGCAATGTGTACCAAAGATCCAGTGATTAAAACTGCAACTTGCAGAATGTAAAGAATGATGTGCAGATAGAGTGGAAGGTAATCGCAAGGTAGCCACATTCTGAAGGGCAGCTTTATGTCATCAGTTTTCAAAATGCCACTGCAGGAATATGCCACCACTGATGATTGGGTTACAATCAGAAAAAGAAACGCGTGTTGACTGTAATAATTTGTAAAGAAATATTCGGATATTAAGCTACTTGGATTTCAACCCTTTCGTTAAATTCATCTATTAACTTACTGAGCTCTTTTGTCCCATCTCTTCCGGATCTCCATCTCTTCCTCGTTTTCCGGTTTAAAAGGCTCCTCCTCTAAGATATTAGACAAAGCAACAATGTTCTTATGACTCGATAACATACCGTACATTTTTTGACACCCGATCCCCGTCGTCAGTAATAGATAAATGTTATCACTTAATTCATCCTGATTTTCCACGACTAATATCAAGTCCAGAAATTGAACAAGCGTTGCAATGTTTAAAAGTACACATATAAATACAGTGTAGGTAGTGTACAGGAACTTTTCCAAAGGCGATGTCCGAAAAGAAAGCGGCCAACAGCCGCACACTACTAGAAGATGGAATATCCTGTGTAACACCTTCATCACCTTCGATTCGTTTTTCAACGAAGAAAGAAATGATTAGTTTCTTCCTATCCTTTGATATTTCCCTTTTCATCTGCTCTCGATAGATTATATACACTATAATCACATCTCAAAACATATTTTTCCATTGACTTCGTTTGGCAAAAGAGAATTCTTTATTTGCATCTTTTGCTCAACAATTATGCAAATTGTGAACGAATACATACATCGACAATGCATGACCATAGAATGATTTCTGTGACAAAAAATACCCACCCTTGAGGAGACATATTCCTCTTCTTTTGTACTGGGTATCTTGTAATCATGATATAATGAACAGTATACTTCCATTTTTATGATGTTTGTTGCCATTCATTATTTTACCTGTCTTTAACATTGTCCCTGAAATACATGTTCTTCTGGCAGAGGTCTCGCTTGCGCCACATTAGGGGGAAGTCTATGGAACATGAATAATAAAATAGATATAAAGTGTACACGTACTCTTCGGACGATTCAGTCGGAAGGACGATGGTTGGTTAGGTAACATCGCATATGGGATCCTCCATCACTTTAAACAAATTTTTCATTCAAGGTGGATCTTCTTTCTATGGTGGAAATATTCCATCGAGTTGGTCTGAATTTTTATCTTTTCTATGTTCATCTTTTTCTAATTGTATTAATTAAATTCGTAATATCTCCACTATGAATCAAGAACCATCTCTGCTTCTTCACTCTGAAAATAAGTCTAAAAGTTGTACTGTTAATAAGGAATAATCATTGCATTAAAATTGTGTATTTTTTAATTGCAGATTCCTGACAGTTTGCAAGAATTAGAATATTGCAGTTGACTCCTTCATCAGGAAACAATGGTAAATAGTTTGAAACATGTTTCAAATAATTATGAAGTGTCGATGGGTGAGGTAAAGATGGAAGAAGTGGTGCATATAAGACAGGTTACTTTTTGTAAGTATGTATCAGCTGTTCTGAACAATTTATTACTACCCGCTCTTACATGGTTTCGTTGTGTGTTTTATGTGTTTTTAACGAGTAGTTTTCTTCGATTCGGGGAATATCCATGCTTCTACGATAAAGTGACTCGTGTCGGTCCTAGGTATTATCCTTGGCCACTTTGAAGCATATTATACGCCGAGTAAGAAGTTTTAAGTAACTGTGACAGAGAAAATTTAATAATTTGTTAATACATTGACGTTTGAAAGTTTCATCGAATCTATTCTAATTACGTTGAAACCTTTTTCCAAAGTGTTAACAAATGTATGCGTGTTAACATGCAGTTACTTACGTTTACGAATGATTCCAAATTCAGAGTCACAACATGAAAACTAGTGAATTCAATGGAGTATCTGGCACGTCTCATTATAATCAAGAGGATTCTTTTAGTGTCATTGTTCATTTGTGTCCAGTCAATTTCGAATATCACATCAGAAATTCCAATGCTCTAATTAAACAAGAAGAAACGTAAAAAATCAACTTAGTAATCATAGGTATTCATCGCTTAGACCAACCTTTAATTTCACTTCATTTCCGTACCAACAGAAGAAGAATATTTGCACGAGCATAGAACACGCGTACATTATCATTTTCGCAAATTTTACATTCACATCATTTGTCATCAACAGCACGTAAAGGGTGAAACACACCACTAACGTGCTTACGGTAAACTGAACAAAAACAATCATCTTAAATTCTTTATTTATCATTCTGGCGAATCTGCAATATTTCGATGTAATAGTTACATGTTCGATTCTGAATTATTTTTATTCGAACTAACCGATAGACTTGATTATGGTAACGAGCAGACGCTTTTGCGGACTGATTATTTCCTTGCTTGATAGCTTTCAGACGAGCTCCAAGTATCTCAAGCTGAGAACAAGTGTGAATGAACAGACCCCATATTAAAGCGTCACAGGCATTATGCACTACTGCTCCAGCGACTAAAGTTACAACTTGTAGAAAATAAATGATGATGTGCAGGTAAAGTGGAAGGTAATCGTAAGGTAGCCACATTCTGTAGGGCAATTTCATGGCATCAGTTTTCAAAACCCCTGCGCTTGAGAAACATATCACTGTCGTTTGAGTTACAGCTAAATAAAGAAACGCTTGCCAGCTGTAACAATTTTTCAAAAGAAATTGCTGCAAACCATTTGAATTTTATTCCTTTTGTTCTGACATTCATGTCGGATCAAAAGGATTGAAAACGAATTAGTTAACTTACCGGGCTCTCTTATCAAATTCCTTTCGAATCTCCATTTCTTTCTCATTTTCCGGTTGAAAAGGCTCCTTCATCAGGATATCAATTAAAACAGCGATGTTCTTATGTTTCGCTAACATGCTGTACATTTTGTGACATGAAACTATCATCGTCAACGTTAGATAAACGTTATCGCTGAATTCGTCTTGGTTTTCCACGACCAGTATCAAGTCCAGGCATTGTAAAAATGTTATAACGTTTAACAATGTAAATAGAATCACAGTATAGACTGTGTAGAAGAATTTTTTGTAGGGTGGTGCCGAAGGGGGTGATTGCCAACAACCGCACACTGCTAGTACCTGAAATATCGTCTGCAACAATTGCATCGCACTCGATTCAATTTCCAATGAAAAAAGAATTATCAATTATTTTGCTCCTTCGATATTTTTCTTCTCATGTGTTCTCACGATCGTTGCTTTTCTTCAGATACACGATAATCATAGTTTAAAAACTTTTTGCCACACTAGTTTTATTTTTGAAACTCAGTCACTCCTTTCTTTGACAGTAATGCAAATACTGTTGGTTGAAAATGTGAATTGAACAACGTACGACCATAGAGTGTCCATATTATTTGTATCCCTACAATAAGCAAGAGTTTATCAATTATAAAAGGGTTATTTACCCGCATAGCTTCCTCTTCCTATGTTCATCCTACGTCATTATAATGCTAGGAGACATATGACATGATATTTTTCTTTAATGATACCTGTTATATTTGTCTCTAACATAATTACTTAAAGATACTTTGTACTGATGAACGTTTAGCTAGTGTTTCTTGCAGAAGGGTCAGCGGTTCATTCTTCGAGCCGTCAATAATGAAACAGTTAGCAGTGTATGTTTCTTCGGCGAGTCAGTCGAAACAGGCAATTTGACCAGGAAGCATCGTGTATCGAGAAAATGGAACGAAAGTATTTTTTATAATTTTCTAATTAAAACACTAAATGACATAGGGATCGCTGCTGATATTATACATTTAGTAATAAAACAATTATTGCGTAAAGGTTTTATTTAAAAGAAATGGTAGAAATCGTATGTGAAATGGTGGATATTGTTCAGAATTCATTGTTACTCAAAATTTTTTCAATGTACATACGTCCAGTGCACTATACGTGAATTTCTCCTTAAATGCTCATTATTTTTTCTTCGATGTGATCCATGAACGTTGCTATTCCGTGCCACTTAATACGTTATACGCCGAGTAAGAAGTTTTCAGCAACTGTATTAAACAAAATTCGATTGTTTATTCACCTATAGAATATCGTACGAACGTGTACCGTGTGTACCTTCACGAAGGATTCAAGATTCATAGACACAACGTGAGCACTAGTGAATTCAATGGAAACATCGCTACGTCTCATAATCATCAAGAGAATTCTTTTAATATCTTTGTTGAAAAACATCCAGTCGGTTCTGAATGCCATCTGTGATACCTCGAGGCTCTAAGAAAGGAAGCTTTCTTTTATTCATAAAACAAACTTAAAATTCGTGTTATACAGACCTTTATTTTAACTTCGTTCCCATACCAACAATAAAAGAATATTTGTGTTAGCATAGTGCAAGTGTATATTACAGCTATCAGAAATTTCGCGGTTATATTTCTTGCTGTTACTAATAGATAAAGGTTGAAGCAGACGATCGTTGTAGTCACGCCAAACTGGACGAAAATGACCCATTTAAATTCTTCGTTTAGCATTTTGGCAAATCTGCAATGTTTTAAGTGAAAGATTATACTTTTGGGGGCAAGATAATTACATCAAGGTTAAAATCTATGATACAGACTTTTTAGTGCCAATTGGTACCGCTTTGATTATTAACCCTTTGGCTACCGTCTTTAAACAAAATAATGTTGTTCCTACAATTATATTCCCATAATAGCGAAAGAGTTAATAATTATCCAAATTAACATAATTGACATGAAAACCAACCGATAAACGCGATCATGATAACGCGCAGATGACTTCGCAGACTGAATCTCGTCCGGTTTGATCGCATTCAGACGGTATCCAAGAATCTCAATTTGACTGCAAGTGTGAATCAGCATGCCCCAGATCAAATTATCACAGGCGATGTGTACCAAAGCTCCGGTGATCAAAGATAGAGCTTGTTGAATGTTAGTAAAAATGAGCATCGTTAACGAGAGGTGTTTGTAAGGTAACCACATTCGGTATGGCATTTTTTGCCCTTCAGGCTTTAAAGCACCGCTACACGAATGGAATATCACTGCCAGCTCGATTACAGCCGTGTAAATATATGCTTGTCTTCTGTAATTATATGTAAAAATGATAATGCGAGTTATTAGTTGACAACTGGAAATTGTTCATTTTTAAATCGTTAACTTACTGAGCCCTCTTGTTGAATCTTCTTCGAATCTCAATTTCTTCCACATTTTCCGGTTCAAATGGTTCATTTTCCAAAATACCGTTCAATACAGCGATGTTCTTACGGCTCATTAGCATGCTATACATTTTATGACAAGCTACCAATATAGTCAGCATCATGTAGATACCTTCGCTTAATTCATCTTGATTTTCGACGTTTAACAGCAGGTCCATGATTTGAAGGATCGTGGATATGTTCAGTAGTGTGAACACAAACACTGTGTAGGTATTGTAAAGGAGTTTTTTGATAGGTGATGTCCAAGAGGGAGGTCGCCAACAACCACTCATCATAAGAAGTTGAAATGTCCACCTCAACATTTGCATCCTTATCAATTTGGCTTTCAGTAGAAAAAGATTTGCACTTTCTATCGTTCTCAGTAAATAAATTGCTTTTGTTGAGTTTCTTCAAATGCATGTTAATCGCGACTTTTACATTGCTTTTGTTTTCGAACATCAGCCGACTGTCTCAAGAAAGTAGTCCTGGCATTCTGTTTCACTCGAAATCAAAAGGTATATAACCGCAGAATGTCTATATTATTTGTACTCCTTGAAATAAGTAAGCGTCTCCCCCCGAGGGGATTTTAATACACTGAGTTTTTCCTTCCGGTGTTCAGGGTATGTTATTACAGTAATTGCAGAGTGATCACGACGACAGAACATGTATCTAATATTATTCATTATTCGTTGTATCTGTAATATTGTTGCTGAAAACAATATTGCGCTGGCAGTAGTTTTGCTTAGGGAAACGTCAGAGGTGAATTCTTCGGAACGTGAATAATAAATTAGATCGGAGGAGGTGTATTTGCAAGGAGTCAGTCGAAGGAGACACCTCGGTTGGAAAACATCGCGTACGGCGTCGTGTTATGGTTTCTTAAGCAATTAGTGTAGATTCTGGTGGTACACCGAATAAGACATATTCAGCATATGTACATTATCATAATTATTTCTAATGACAGTATCACATCTAATGACAGGAATAATCTTTGCATTATAATTGTGTATGTTTTCATTGCAGATTCCTGATAGTTTGCAAGGATTAGAATATTGCAGTTAACTCCTTCATCAGGAAACAATGGTAAATAGTTTGAAGCATGTTTCAAATAATTATGACGTAAGTATATAACAGCTGTTCTGAACAATTTATTATTACCCGCTCTTACATGGTTTCGTTGTGTGTTTTATGTGTTTTTAACGAGTAGTTAACTTCGAGTCGGGGAATGTCCATGCTTCTACGATAAAGTGACTCGTGTCGGTCCTAGGTATTATCCTTGGCCACTTTGAAGCACATTAAACGCCGAGTAAGAAGTTTTAAGTAACTGTGACAGAGAAAATTTGATAATTCGTTAATACATTGACGTTTGAAAGTTTCATCGAATCTATTCTAATTACGTTGATACCTTTTTCCAAAGTGTTAACAAATGTATGCGTGTTAACATGCATTTACTCACGTTTACGAATGATTCCAAATTCAGAGTCACAACATGAAAACTAGTGAATTCAATGGAGTATGTGGCACGTCTCATAATCATCAAGAGGATTCTTTTAGTGTCATTGTTCATTTGTGTCCAGTCAATTTCGAATATCACATCAGAAATTCCATTGCTCTAATTAAACAAGAAGAAACGTAAAAAATCAACTTAGTAATCATAGGTATTCATCGCTTTTACCAACCTTTAATTTCACTTCATTTCCGTACCAACAGAAGTAGAATATTTGCACGAGCATAGCACACGCGTACATTATCATTTTCGCAAATTTTACATTCACATCATTTGTCATCAACAACACGTAAAGGGTGAAACACACCACTAACGTGCTTACGGTAAACTGAACAAAAATAATCATCTTAAATTCTTTATTTATCATTTTGGCGAATCTGTAATATTTCGAAGTGATAGTTACATGTTCGATTCTGAATTATCTTTATTTGAACTAACCGATACACGCGATTATGGAAACGCACTGCCGCTTTCGCAGAGTGATTATCGTTAGGTTTGATCGCTCTCAGACGACACTCAAGTATCTCCAGCTGAGAATAAGTGTGAATTAAAAGACCCCACATCAATCCTTCATAAGCAACGTTCACCATAGATCCAGTGATTAAAACTGCAGTTTGCAGAAAATAAATAATGATGTGCAAATAGAGTGGAAGGTAATCGAAAGGTAACCACATTCTGAAGGGAAGCTTTATGTCATCAGTTTTCAAAACTGCTACGCTTGAGTAAAGTATCACTGCCAATTCAGTTAGAACTAAATAAAGAAACGCTTGCCAGCTGTAACAATTTTTCAAAAGAAATTGCCGCAAACCATTTGAATTTTATTCCTTTTGTTCTGACATTCATGTCGGATCAAAAGGATTGAAAACGAATTAGTTAACTTACCGAGCTTTCTTATCGAATTCCTTTCGAATCTCCATTTCTTTCTCATTTTCCGGTTGAAAAGGCTCCTTCTGCAGGATATCAATTAAAACAGCGATGTTCTTATGTTTCGCTAACATGCTGTACATTTTGTGACACGAAACCATCATCGTCAACGTTAGATAAACGTTATCGCTGAATTCGTCTTGGTTTTCCACGACCAGTATCAAGTCCAGGCATTGTAAAAATGTTATAGCGTTTAACAATGTAAATAGAATCACAGTATAGACGGTGTAGAAGAATTTTTTGTAGGGTGGTGCCGAAGGGGGTGATTGCCAACAACCGCACACTGCTAGTAGCTGAAATATCGTCTGCAACAATTGCATCGCACTCGATTCAATTTCCAATGAAAAAAGGATTATCAATTATTTTGCTCCTTCGATATTTTTCTTCTCATGTGTTCTCACGATCGTTGCTTTTCTTCAGATACACGATAATCATAGTTTAAAAACTTTTTGCCACACTAGTTTTATTTTTGAAACTCAGTCACTCCTTTCTTTGACAGTAATGCAAATACTGTTGGTTGAAAATGTGAATTGAACAACGTACGACCATAGAGTGTCCATATTATTTGTATCCCTACAATAAGCAAGAGTTTATCAATTATAAAAGGGTTATTTACCCGCATAGCTTCCCCTTCCGATGTCCATCGTACGTCATTATAATGCTGTGAGACATATGACATGATATTTTTCTTTAATGATACCTGTTTCATTTGCCTCTAACATAATTACTTAAAAATACTTCGTACTAATAAGCGTTTAGCTAATGTTTCTTGCAGAAGTTAGCAGTGTATGTTTCTTCGGCGAGTCAGTCGAAACAGGCAATTTGGCCAGGAAGCATCGTGTATCGAGTCTATCAATTCTTCTATCAGTTTTCTATCAACTTAATCCTTCTTCGTGATAAAGCGAGAAAATGGAACGAAGGAATTTTTAATAAATTTCTAATTAAAACACTAAATGATATATGATATTATACATTTAGTAATAAAACAATTATTGAGTTTAACATTTTATTTACTCAACATTTTCTCTATGCACATATGTCCAGTACATTCTACGTGAATTTCTCACTAATTGCTCATCTTGCCATCCAAAATATATTTGAGGAGGGTTGACAATTATTTTTTCTTCGAAGTGATCCATGAACGTTGCTATTCTCTGTCGCTTAACACGTTAAACGCCGAGTAAGAAGCTTTCAGCAACTGTACTAAACGAAATTCAATTGTTTATTTACGAATAGAATATTGTATGAACGTGTGCTGTGTGTACCTTCACGAACGATTCAAGATTCATAGATACAACGTGGGCACTTGTGAACTCAATGGAAACATCGCTACGTCTCATAATCATCGAGAGAATTCTTTTAATATCTTTGTTGAAAAACATCCAGTCGGTTCTGAATGCCATCTGTGATACCTCGAGGCTCTAAGAAAGGAAGCTTTCTTTTATTCATAAAACAAACTTAAAATTCGTGGTATACAGACCTTTGATTTAACTTCGTTCCCGTACCAACAATAAATGAATATTTGTGTTAGCATACCGAAAGTGTAATATACAACTATCAGAAATTTTGCGTTTATATTTTTCGCTGTTATCAATAGATAAAGGTTGAAGCATATAATCATTGTAGTCACGCCGAACTGGACGAAAACGATCCATTCAAATTCTTTGTTTAGCATTTTGGCAAATCTGCAATGTTTCAATATATTTTGGGGGCAAGATAATTAAATTAGGGTTAAAATCTATGATGTAGAATTTTTAGTGCTAATTGATAACGCTTTAATTGTTAACCCTTTGGCTACCGTCTTTAAACAAAATAATGGTGTTCCTACAATTATATTTCCGTAATAGCGAAAGGGTTGATGATTAATCAAATTAACAGAATTGACACGAAAACCAACCGATACACGTGATCATGATAACGCGCAGATGACTTCGCAGACTGACTCTCGCTCGGTTTAATCGCCTTCAGACGGTACCCAAGAATCTCAATTTGACTGCAAGTATGAATCAGCATGCCCCAGATCAAATTATCACAGGCGATGTGTACCAAAGATCCGATTATCAAAGATAGAGCTTGCAGAATGTAAGTAAAAATGAGCACCGTTAACGAGAGGTGTTTGTAAGGTAACCACATTCTGTATGGTAATTTTTCTGACTTTAACACACCGCTGTACGAATGGAATATCACTGCCAGTTCGTTTACAACCGTGTAAATATATGCTTGTATTCTATAATAATATGTAAAAATCATAATGCAAGCTATTAGCTGACAAGTGGAAATTGTTCATTTTTAAATCGTTAACTTACTCAGCCCTCTTGTTGAATCTCCCTCGAATCTCTATTTCTTCCACATTTTCCGGTTGAAAAGGTTCATTTTCCAAAATATCGTTGAATACAGCGATGTTGTTACGGCTCATTAGCATGCTGTACATTTTATGACAAGCTACCAACATCGTTAGCATCAGGAAGATATTTTCACTTAATTCATCTTGATTTTCCACGATTAACACCAGGTCCATGATTTGAAGGATCATGGATGTGTTAATAAGCGTGAATACAAACACTGTGTAGATATTGTAGAGGCGTTTTTTGATAGGTGATGTCCAAGAGGGAGGTCGCCGACACCCACACATCGTCAGAAGTTGAAATGTCCATCTCATTACTTGCATCCTTATCAAGTTGACATTCAATAGAAGAAAATTTGCACTTTTTATCGTTTTCAGTAAATATATTGCTTCTATTGAGTTTCTTCAAATGCATGTCAATCGCGACTTTTACATTGCTTTTGTTTCCCTACATCAGCCGACTGTCTCAAGAAAGAAGTCCTCGTATTCTGTTTCACTCGACGGTTTTTCAAAGAAATCAAACGGTATATAACCATAGAATGTCTATATTATTTGTACCCCCTGAAATAAGTAAGCGTCTACCCCTGAGGGGATTTTAATACACTGAATTTTTCTTTTCGGTGTTCGGGGTATGTTATTACGGTAATTGCGTAGTGATCGCGACGACAGAACATGTATCTAATATTATACATTATTCGTTGTTTCTGTAATATTGTTGCTGAAAAGAATATTGCGCTGGCAGTAGTTTTGCTGAGGGAAACGTTAGGGGTGAATTCTTTAGAACGGGAATAATAAATTAGATCGGAGGTGGTGTATTTGCAAGGAGTCAGTCGAAAGAGTCAACTCGGTTGGACAACATCGTGTACGGAGTCGTGTTGTGGTTTCCTTATCAATTGGTGTAGATTCTGGTGGTTAATAATATTGGAGGTGAGATTTTCAAGTCAAACTTTTAGAGAAAATTTAGAAGGATAATTCTTAATTTCTAATAGTTTTGTCAAATTTTAAAGGGCTGTTTTGAGAAACATCTGTGAATAGAACATTAGAAGATACAATTTAATATTAAAATATCATATCCTATATACAACTATATAATTATTTACTCTATGATTCTTTCGTCCTTTGAAGTAAATTGTACACCGAATAAGACATTTTCAGTATCTATAATAAACAGATGCACATTATGATAATTATTTCTAATGACAGTATCTTTTAGTTGTTTTACTAACGCTCACGAAGGTGTCCAAATCAATCGTGTACATGTATGCGCTGGATATTTCAATTGGATTCAGTGCTCTCCTTATTATATTTATCAAGTTCTTCTTATTATTCTTGTCGAGTAATATCCAATCCATTTCAGAAATTGCATCCACCATCTCGACACTCTGTATTTGTAAATCAGGAGAGAGGTGATGGATGTCAGAAATATAATTTATTTAAATAATCAAATGCAGCCTAATTCAACAAATACCTTTAATTTGAGTTCGTTTCCATACCAGCAGTAAAAAAATATCTGTGACATCATGCAAGCCATGTAGAGAACGAATTGCAGGTATTTCGAGCTCATTGGTGTGTTTGTTAATTTATACATGATAAAACACACTACTAGAGTACTGGATACCAATTGGACACCGATGATTACTTTAAATTTCTCTTGCACCATAGCTGCATATCTACATTAAAAAATTATTTCTTGCCAAATTTTTGTACGTTTAATATTAACATTCTGTGGTTTAATTACAGACTAACCCATATAAGTAGTCATGAAAACGCACGATTTTTCCCATATTTGCATTCGATTTCTCAATCATTCCTTTTAATCTGTATTTCAAAATCTCTTGTTGACTACATGCATGGACCAGTAATCCACAAACGATTACATCGCAGGCTACATTGAGAAGCGATGTTCCAATTAGAGCGACAACTTGATGAAGGTATACTATGTAATAGAGATTCGAGGTGGTATAATCAAATGGTATCCATGCTGAGTATAATAATTTTCTGTCTTTGAAATCGGTGAACACCGATGATAAAATCATGCATACGACCGTGATTTCCACTAAGATTGTGTAATAAATTGTCATGGACCTGCAAAGAGTCTGTGAAAACATATTCACTCAATTTAATCCTGTGTATAGGAACATCTTTTCTCTCAAATTAATTTACCCCATGCTTTTGTCGAATTTGTTCTGAATCATCGATTCATGGTCGTCTTCAGGTTTACAGGGTTCTTTCACGAGTTTTCTGACCAATATTTTAATACTCTTATGATTAATCAAAAGTGTGACTATCTTGCAACAAGCAAGGATAGACGCAATGAACATGTACAATCCTTCGCTAAGATCATCTGCTGTTCTCACGTTAAGTATCACGTTCAAAAATTGGGATATGCAAAAGCTGTATAGTAATGTGCACACGAAAAATGTGTAGAAGACGTAGATAATTTGTCTAGGTCTATTGTAACATTTAGACGGTCTCCAACATCCACAAATTTTTAATATGTTGAAGGCTGGTCGTAAAATGCTTATTCTTTGGTCTGATTTGAACAAACAGATTAAATGATAAAAAGTAGATAATTTCAATTAAAATTTTATTAGTGAGGAAAATATAAAAGATAGCAAAGTTTATATTCATAATTAATATATTTCGCCAACAATCTAATATAAAACACATTTTACCTGAACGTATCACCGACATTTTAAATTTAATATAAAAGTGGTATAATTTTTAAAGATGTCGAAAATGTAGAATTTCTTAGTTCATTGTTTCTACTTATGTTGTTGCTTGATATCAGCTCGCGACTTTCACTGAACACATTTTTCATTGTTACGTTTCATCGGTGCATAAAAACGTATAAAAAATTGATCACCTTGCAGCGTGTGTTCCTCTAGAAAATGGTATGTCACGAGAAATATGTATCAACGTATCATTATCATAATTTCTGGTTCATTTCTACGCAAATTGCACGATTATCTTTTCATGAATCTCGTTATCCTTGCAACCACTGTCTCAAGACCCCTCTGGGGTTTTATAATTTATTGTGTCGCCACGAGTCATTTGTAGAAACGATTTTTATTTATTTACAGTACAGCTACGCCGAAGCAACTTGCGTGGAGAAAATAGAAACAGTGTACATTCAGTTGGCAATCAGACAGTATGCAGGAAGACAGAAAGTTAAGTGGAAAAATGGAAATTTGTACGTGGAATTTTTGGAAGTATAGTGAACTGGAAAGAATCAAAAAGATAAGATATTTTCATTTCATTTTTTTTTTTTTATTAAAATAAGATGTATTTACAATGAAGTACAATAACTTTTTAATGCATTTCTTAACTAGGAATGTGTATACTTTATATTTTCTCAATTATTTTTTATTTTGCCGACGATTTATTGCATCAGTATTGCATTTTTTATTGCCATTTCGAATTTTAGATTTACTTTTTGTATTCTGATTTTCCCTGTATCGTTCGCTAAATGATTTAGATATAAGAATATTTAACATTTCATTGATGGTTTCAGGATTTTCTTTTTTGAATTTTATTTAGAAAATAATGTTATAAAAGAAGAAATTTTTTTTACAATGTGCTTTTATACAAACTACAAATGGTACAAGTGTTCAATTATTATTAACTAATTGGTTCCATCTGGACGTGATCTTCCCGCGACTTTCGGCATCTTCTTGTTCGTAGAATCTTCCAACTCTTTCGGTTTGTAATAATGTGGAGCTACTTCTAAGAGCCATTTGCTTTCGATCTCAGTTACCTAGAACATTGAAAAGAATTTCCATTGCCTTAGAAACTGTCTGAAATAAAAATTAAGCTATAGTTTAAGAAAAGAGTACCTACCTGTCGCATGAATTCTTTCGTGGTAAACACCAGCTCGTGATAAAGTAGCCAACGTGGTAACTCTTGAAACAACGAACTATTCGGATGGATTGATACTGTCTGATTATGTTTCGCAGTTTTATAATGTCCCCCTTTTGATAATCGCGCCACGTGATAAAAATAACCCGCCGTGATTGCCTGAAAAAAATTAATCAAAACACCACCTTAATTACCCCATTCTACCCAACTTTCATTTTCCCACTTACCTTTCGAACATTCACTGTTTCCGAGATCCCAGAAACAAGATCCATTTCAACCCTTTGCATCAGGCCGACTAATTGTTCCCTCACGTCTCTGGCTCGTTTCATCGACCGATGTTGAATGAAATTTTCGTAGCACCAATGGGTGCTGAAATCGCTTTGCTGCCATTGATTGTACACGTTCAACAAGGTCAGATGATCGCCACCAGGGACGTGGAAATTCTTGCGTGCCGTGTCTGCGTGAATAATTTTATCCTTCGGCCTGTAGAAAATCGCTCCGTTCACCGACAGCATAGCCGCGATGGTGGCGATTTCCTCCGAACAGCGGTACTGTTCGCTAGCCAGTAACATTTTAGCCATCATAGGATCTAAAGGAAACTCGGCCATTCTTCGACCGAGTTTCGTTAACTCTCCACGATGATTCAAAGCACCTAATGCGTATAATTGTTCCAATGCCAGAACCAGAGTTTCATGCGGTGGTGGATCCAGGAAGTCAAAGTGCACTAGATCGTTTATTCCTAACGCTTTCAATGTCAGCACCGCGTTTCCTGTAACACAAAACTATAATTCTTAACACCGTTGGATTCGACACGGTTCGAGACTCCGGATAGAACATTACCAAGATTGATTCTCTGAATTTCCGGCACGGTATTGTCTTCCAATTCGTGTTGATAAGCCCAAGCCGTATAGAGTCGGAAACACTTCCCTGGTGCCACTCTTCCGGCTCGACCGGCTCTCTGATTAGCAGAGGCTTTGCTGATTGGTACCACCATTAAACTCTCCATGCCTGTGCGAGAATTAAAATTATTCTGCTTCGCGAATCCAGGATCTATCACGTACACTATATTGTCTATGGTTAACGAGGTCTCTGCTATGTTGGTAGCAAGAACCACCTATAACACAAGACACACAAAATTAATATGTTCATTGAAATAAAAAATAAGAAATCATACTTTTCTTGCTCCGGGCGGTGTTGGTTGAAATATCTTCGCCTGCATGTCACTCGGGAGATTCGCATAAACGGGTAGTATCAATAACTCCGCCAATTTAGATCCCAGTCGACGTACCCTTTCTTGTAACATTTCCTGACACGTCTCTATTTCATCTTGACCTGTGACACAAAAATTCGTAGCAAATTAATTGGAAATATCTAATCGATCGAAGGGTCGGAATGTATACCTGTTAAGAATACGAGAACATCACCGTGCGGTTGAGTCGCGTGGATCTGAAGGATGGAAACCACACAAGCGTCGATATAGTCGGCCTCGGGAGCTTTAGTATAATAGATATCAACGGGAAAACGTCGGCCAGGTATCCGAAATATCGGGGCATCGTCGAAGAATTCACTGAATTTCGTCGCGTCCAGAGTGGCCGATGAAATCAGAAGTTTCAAGTCTGTACGAAATCTCGTGATGTCTTTTACCAATCCGAAAAGTATATCCGTGTGCAAGGTACGCTCGTGAGCTTCGTCGATGATCATCACGCTGGAAGGTATATGATTTTCATTTTGATAATTAATAAAAATTTTAATGATGTACAGGTGTTAAATAAATTGTTGCTACCTGTAGGAAGCTAAATCTGGTTCGCTAAGAAATTCACGATGCAGTGTACCGTCGGTCATGTATTTAATACGAGTACGATGGGAAGTGCAATCCTCGAAACGAATCGCGTAACCGACTTCGTTTCCCAATTTCACAGCCATTTCGTGAGCGACTCTCGCCGCGACCGACATAGCTGCCACCCTTCTGGGTTGAGTACAGCCAATTATTTTATTGTTTTCTGCGAACCCTGCTTCGTATAAATATTGGGGAATCTGAGTAGTTTTTCCCGAGCCCGTCTCTCCCTCGATGATCAGTACCTATGATGTAATGTTTTAATATCAGTTAGTGACTTCGATTTTGCATAATGCAACTTGCGAAGTACCTGATGATCTTTGATGGCCTGAATAAGATCGTTCCTGAAAGGATAAATTGGGAGACTCTTCTTTGTTTCTTGTATAGTTTGCAAAGCTTTTACTTGAGGGGGAGGGCTCATTTCCCGTTTCCTGTCTCTTTCGCTGCCAGGCATACGTAATGCTTGGACAAATTCCACTTCATCCTCCAATAGAAGATCGTAATCCTGTTGGGCTATAAGGAACGGCAATCATAGATAATTTATTCGTAATATTAATTAAATCTCAAGGTAACTCGTACCTTTTCGATCCTTGGCGCCAAAACGAAAAACAGCAGATGACATCTGATCAGATTCCCACTTGCTCTGTTCAGACTGTGGTGGTTCATTTTCATGTACATCTGGTTCTGGTTCCAGCTTGCCCTTTTCCAAGGGCATATGGTATCTTTGCACCCTCTCGAGCTCCCTAGCTTTCTCATGTTCCTTTGCCAATTGCAGCAGTTGTTTTTTATGGTCTCTTTCTTTCTTTTCACGATCTGTTAATCTATTAATTAAAATCATCACAGTTAGAATCATGTTATTATATCGTTTTTCTATGTATTTTTTAATGAATGATTACACTTCTTCTTCGAATAGGTATTCATCGTCGATAATATCAGCTTCCAATTCAGCAACTTTGTCCTCTTTACGCTTTTCCAAATATTTTCTGCGAGATTCAACACGTAGCTTCGGTAACAGCTTCTCTCTCATATCTGTTTCCATGATTTTGAGCCTCTTTGCTGCCTCAGCTACAACGAGAACGATATGTTAAGACATAAATATGTTAAGAGCATTGATATGTTTAGAAAACAATGTGGTTTACCTGCTCCAGAGCCAGCTGGCATAGCAACCTTCCGTATCTTGCTCTCATCCTTAGCTTTGAGTCTATTAGCAAATTCATCTCTTTCCTTGATATCCCTCCTACGTCGTTCCTCTTCGCTATCACTATCCTCACTTGAGGATTCTTTCCTTCTGTATTTACTCATTTTGTATTTGATGTCGGGAATAGGTTATACTTATTTATTATCAAATAACAACTCAAGGGAAAGGGTAAAAAATAAAACACTATTTCTTTTTTTTAAATTTGAAATCACAGAACATATTGTGCATACAGAAAATTAATTATTCGTCTTATTTCGACGATAATATGTACTGAAAAGTACAGTGTAAGAAGTTGTTTGAGGTTAGGTTGACTTAACTTCCCTCAAACTAAGCAAAAATAAACCTTTTGCGTTTAATTATTCTCTTGTTCGATCGTTTATATTGTAGGATAATAGGTAACAAACATAATTTAAACGACAGCCATATAAAAATATTCAAATTACTCGTTTAATTACAGTAAAAAAAAAACAAACAGCAGCTCTGCGTAGACTGCAGCGCTGCATCAGCTGGCGCCATGCGCGCAAGAATGGAGTCCGTTGCTAGGCAACGTGCGTAGCGTCGCTAGTACGCGTGCGTGCGTAAGTTCATTCATAATGCTCCGCCCACCGTTTCATTCATGAATCGCCAATCTCTTTTTTCGTACATCGGACCGCCGCGCCGTATCATTTCTCGCCGCTTTGCGAAACGATACATACACTTCATACAATCGTTTAATATACGTAAATAAAAGAAAAAACGAATGGAGGTTGAAAGTTGAATGATTGAAAAATTTATTGACACAAAGCACAGCTTCCACACGAGGGTGAACGCGACTGGTGCTTGTTTTGCGCAATACATTGAGATTTTCTCATGGTTAAAATTTATTTCTAGAAGGAATGCGTGTGGTTACGATTAATATATTCATCCAGAAGCAAAAAATATTCTTTGGAACACGAAATGATCGAGAGGTAATATACTTAGTCCACGTGAGAATGACAAGAACGCACACTAAACAGAGAGCCGATCGTTGTCTCGAATATACTTTTTTTTTTTTTTTTATTATACATACATTAATGAAAATATATACATGGTAGACTGTAGCTTGTCGAAGCAGCGAAAATGTTAATGTATAATCAGCTACAGTATTCGTACACGAACCTGTGTCTGTTATTTTCCTATCTGTTCGGGAGGCACGTGTAGGCCGACACGCGTAGACCATTTGTTTGAATTTTGTTGAATTTTATCTTTGTTTCGTTTACTTTTCGAATACGAGAATAAAAATTGTGAATACACAGGACGATACACGTATAACTGGAGACACATGGTAAATATACTTTCGCTGGCTTCGATTAACATCTTGAATCTTTGTCTCTCACACCCTCTCTTTCTCTCATTCTTTCTCTCTTTTAACTCACTTTCTCTGTCTCTTTCCTATTCTACTGCACAGCCAAACACTTGTTCGATCACTCGGTTTCAAAGCTTCGTTTCACCTCTTTCTTCTTCCTCTAAATTTTTCTTCTTCTTCACGTCACTCTCTTCAACGTCGCGACGACACGATCTCTTCGCGATGATGTATTGCATTTTCATACCAATAGACTACGCAACACTGCAATCGGTCGTACAATCGTCTCCTCCATTTCTCTTTTGTACGTTTCACCTCCTTTTTCGCCGTTCTTAAGTGTATCGACGACGCTTTCGTGTTTTACTCTTGAACATACATCGCTTTCGAAAACTCGGTCGTGATTCCCTTTACGCCCGATCAACGGGATTCCCGACAGGCTCTCGCGTCTTTGAAATTCGTCGACGTAACGGGGCTCGATTCTACGATACTCGACATACAATTTTGTTGTACTAACCGATCACGCCGATTCACTGACTCCTCTCGTTTGTTCATAATCGATCGTCGAAGGAAAGCCTGACCGAGGGACGAGCCTCGATGATCGATCATCAACGGTCTTATTAAAATAATATTTTCACGATCGAGTATGAAAAATAAGAAACTACAGATCTTTTCTGGATAGCCTTTTTTTTCCTTCTGCTTTTGCCACGGACGATTTTTCACGAGTGTCCAATGTTGAGGAATTAAGTAATTGCGATGGACATTCGCATGCCACGAAGAAACGAACTTTTAAAACGTTATAAATATCTTTCGTCCAGATGGGGTGATTAAAATATTGAATGTCCATCGATAAGTATCGCTAAATTGAAAAATGGATGCACGATTATCGGGCGTTCGACAGGACAAGTTACGTTTCAGCCAGAGACATTGGAAAACCCTTTGAATGACTGGCGTGTGAGAGTTTTACTACTTTCTTTCATTTTCTTCTGGTTCGTCTAAATCTTGTACATCCTCCGCCACACTGCGATTACCCGTGGAATTTCGACTACGTATATATTACAATTTTTGCGGCGATTCAGGCACTGCGATTGACTTCATATTTTCAGCCGAACGTAAACGAACCCGACAATCGTGCATTCGATCACTTTCGTCTGTTCAGCGTATTAACCATTTGCGATCTAAATGGTGAATTGCTTCGTTCTCGAAGCCGCAAATGGTTAAAGAACGAAAATTCCAAGGAAGAACGCGAACGAAAGAACGGAAACAGATTCCTCGGCGAGACCCTGGCGAGGTCAGTAACCGTATCACACGAGTGCGGATAAAGTGGCGAAATTGTTTTTTTTTTTGTCCGTTTGCCTAAGTTAAATCTGATCTATTACACCTGCTGATTCCCTTGCGCTGACGATTACACATCGTGCACGTAACGAGCATCGCTTAATCGCTAAGAAAAATATAAAAAAAAAGTTAAAGAAAAGGATAAAACCTTGACTTCGAACGACACGTTACGATGATCACGTTAATCTTTCTAAAGATGACATGCAGCGTATAAAACATATCTTATCTATATATTTAGTATTTTTTACGATTTTTTTTTCTCTTTTTTGTTAATATATACTTCATATTAATATATATATATATAATATATTCATATATCTAGTTGCTTCATCCGGTATTCCGTTTACACGCTATATATTCAATACACATATAACGCGGTGTACGTTTCTTACGCGTCAGCAAGGATCAACGATCGATACCATTCATCGATGCCAATCACACTGACTGGCTCTTGAAATTGTCGAAACAACGGGAAGGAGGGAAACGGGGGTGCTCTCGCGCGAGCCAATTCAATTTCGCACCCTTCGGATGGATAGTGTTTTTGTATCCGTTTAAAAATACTCGTTATCGTTGGAAAATTCGTGCTTCCTTCTTTCCTGGTCAAGTATCCCGGCCACGGCAAGAAAACATATACGTGCGTGCACAACAATCGACGTGACGATTCCATTTAGCAAAAACAAATTTAAAAACGTCGATCACGAACCCGAACGTTCCGTCATGAGAACTTTCTCACGGTCAAAGGATTCTTTTCTCTGCTCTTCACGTTTCCTCTTACGCTTCGCACAATTATTATACGCTTTGTCATCCCGCTCCAAAAACTTATTCTCTCGCACGTTTATCCGAACAATCAAATTAATCACGAGGCCAAGTATCCATGGTGTTCCGAGCACCGTTCGCTCGTCTGCCCCTTTCTGCGTTTGTGCATATCGTATCAACACCCGTTTCGAGGGCCAGGGTACAAATGTGTTTCTTCGCGTTGTCGACGAGACAACCTAGTCACTGGCGATGGGCTAGTAAATCGGTTCGATTCGCCTCGATTGCCATTCGAAATTAGACATTTTTCGAAGCTTTCGGGTACTTAGCTTTCAAGACTTGGATATCTATTAAAATTGAAATAACAGAGTCTGAAGGCTAGCAAATTATTGCATTTATTAGGACTAGTTGGTTATAACATAAATATTTCAAAAGTTTCAAGAATGTAAGATTTCGGACAGTCATCGAAGCGATTCGTAGTTCGAAACGATCGAACAGCTCGAAAATTTACAAGAAAAAGTATCGAACGCCCGACGCCAGTAATCACCTAATCACGGAGCGTGTCGAATACCCGATCGCGAAACGAGCATCCGAAGATCGTCGATTCCGCGTTTCCGGATTACGTTCGCCGGTTCTCGTACCGCCATCATTCCGTAAGCTAGGCTTAAAAAGTAAAGTTCGAGGCCGGCGAATCCGATCGCCGGCCTCCAAAGTGAATCGGTTTCAACGTATCAACGATTTGATTCGTTTTGTCAGTCTGTGCTCTCCTAGTCCATGATGAGTTAAAAAGGAAAGAAAAACAATGGAAAAGAAAAATAGAAAGAAACAGGAGGAAAAACAAAGAGAAATATATGTATAAATATCGATAGATGTCCGGGACTGTGAAGGAGAAATACGATACGGTTTTTGAGGCTCGATAAAATTGTCGAACCGCGGACAATCTTATGGCCATTATTGTCCGCGGATCCTCGTAAAATGCATCTGAAATGTGCCATCGTAAAACGCTAGCAACAATTAAACGCGAAATTCAAACACGACAGACGCAGCCTCTGTCGTGTCCCTGTCTCTCTTTCTCTCTCATTTTCTCTTTCCCTCTCGGGATCGTTGAAAAGTCAACGATCAACGAAAACCCTGCTGGATTCTTCCTCGTGTTCTAGCTTCCGTTCTGGGTAAGTGTTGTTGGCCGCGACGTCGCAGATTCACGCGAATGGAAAGAAATTCATAGGTGTCGCGATGTCACGCGAAATTCGTCTCGCGGATACGCGGGGAGGAAACGATCGAATGAAATTTCCAATCGAAGACACGTAGAATTTGTTTAAAAGAAAAAAACGAACGACGGTACGTCTCTACGGTTTTAACGTCTTATTCTGTTCACTAGTTTCTTTATCCTGTTTATATATGTTTTTCAATTTTTTTCTTTTTTTTTTTACTTTTTCTTCGTTTTTTCTTGGACATTTTCCGTTTCCTTTGTTTTATCAATAACGTTATAATAGGCAGTGTTCGTTGAGAAACTGCTACAGAAACAGACATACGCACACGTATATACACAGCACACACGAAAGTTCGATAGAAATTGAGTGCCTAGAATAGAATAAGGGCGGTGTACGTATTACCCCTTGGTTTTCTTTGAAATCCGAACAAATGTGTGACCATTGGACGCATGTTTGTGTGCCGTCATCGTTCGGTACGGATCGCGCGTTTTTCTCTTCGACGATTATGTTTAGCAGAAGAGAGAATGTATCGTACTAAAAAAATATATGTATATATAATATATATATGTATATATGCTTATCATCTGTGTATTCTTTCTTTTTTTTTTTCACGTGGAACATTCAACCGCGAGAAATTCGGGCTCGCGATCGACACGTTTTGATCGTGTTGGCCCGTAGGAGCGAAGCGTGATCGCGTCGAAAGATACGTCGTCGTTTTGTTTCGGACGATGAACGAAAACGAGGGCGAAACCCAGGAATTTCTTTCCTTCGTAGAATTCTCGACGCACGATGATGAAACAATGGCGACATTAACGAATGCGTGTGCTACCAAAACGAACGTGGTTACGGTAGAAACGTTGATCACGATGCCGCGACAGCGTTGAACAGCGGCGATAACGGTTACTGTATAGCAGTAGCGGTAGTAGTAGTAGTAGTAGTTGAGTAGCAACGACACGATAATAGTGATTGCAGTAGCAGCTGTGGCTGTTTATGTGTCTGTGTGTTAATGTGTAGACGACGGTGTGACGTACTGTTGTTGTACTCGTTGCGTGTTGTAAGTCGAATGGTTATCGAAGGAGTCGCGATTCACGATGAGGCTCGTTCTCACTGTTGTCGACGACAGCCGACCCACAGTCCACAGGGTCTGGTCTTCTGGTCACCGGAACAGAAGGTCCCACGATTGCCGCAACCAGCGATCACTGAAAGGTCCACCGGTAGTGTGGTACATCGGACGATTTGCATCAAAGTCACGTGTGCATGCGGAATCACAGAATGACACAGCATCGGCAGTATCGTTGCCGTGATGCACCTGCGCTCGGCGGAGGTGTTACGGGTGCGAAATACGCGTGAACTTTGATGTTGGGTAAATGAGCCTGGAAAAGAAATCAACGATTCTGATTAACGGTTGGAAGATCAACGCGAGTCTCTCTAATAAGGAAACTTGGGTAGCCAAGGAATCTAACGATAAGTATATATCTAACAAGGGGAACTACCCAAGTGTTACACTCACTTATTAATGAAATTTTGCCAGCTTGTAGAGCTCGTCGAGCTGAACACGCCTATACCCCCTTTTGGGAGCAGACAGCTAATTGTTTAAAAAATATTAACAATTACAGTTAGTTACTCCTTACATTCTGAAGTATGACAAACTCACACATACAACTCGCAATCTAGAGATCCACGGTTCAAATTCTTGGTTACCAACATTTTTTTTTTTTTCTAATGATAATTTGTCTCTTTCTGAATAACTATTACATAAAAATTATCATAAAAAAAAAAAAAAAAATTGTTGGGAACCAAGGGTTTGAACCGAGGACCTTCAGATTACGAGTCATGGATCCGCTCCGTGGTTAAACACATGACTCGCAATCTAAACGTCCACGGTTCAAATCCTTGGTTCCCATTTTTTTATTTTTTATTATTATTTTTTTTTAATGATTTGTCTCTTTTTGAATAATTAAAATTCTATATAATTCTAAACTAAAATTGTATATTCTATTTTGAATAACTTAAATTCTATAAAAATTGCAGTGTATGTAATTAATTATTAATAAATGCTTGGGTAGTTCTCCGTATAAGTGGAAGACAATGGGGATACAGTACTCTGAGTCTACGTATGCCAGCTCTGGTGATCAGTTGACAGTCGTAAAGCTCGATGCGCTCGAGATTGTGGCAGGCCTGTAGAAGGTGATCGAGACTGGCATCTGTGATGAGGGGGCAGTTGTCCAATTCCAGCACCGCCAGATGTTCGGCCGCACACGGCGAAAGAGCCAATTGCCGGATGCCCTCGTCGGTGATCAGTTCGCAGTGCGACAGGCTCTATTTTTTTTTCGTGAAGCATCGATTCGTACAATAAACTAACACGATCACATCTCACGTACCTTCAATACGAGATCGTTATAAGATCGCTCACCAGTTTCTCCAACCTTGGACATCCCATGGCTAGATGAATAAGGGTGGCGTCTGTTATTAAAAGGCACTCTTCCAGGTCCATCTTCTCGAGCAGTCTGCAATTCTGTAATTTCGAAGGAACCCGTCAAGAGTGTTTTATTTTTACCTGGAAGAGATCATCGAACCACTCACTTTCGCGAGGGCCTGAAATCCCGCGTCGGTGAAATGAGTGCAAGCCACGCATTCGAGTACGCTAAGGAGCGGACAGTGTTGCGCCAGGGTGACCAGAGATGCGTCCGTTAAATTCGGACAATTCGACAGACAGACGTAATGCAATCGTGGACATCGTTCGCTGAGTTCTCGAACCGCGTCATCTGTTATATTCTGCGAACAATCTGTTATCAGATACCTGTCTGTTTCGTGTCTGAAGCTTTCGACAGATTCAGCGTCGCTAACTCGCACTATCTATTCGAATGAAAAACCTTAAAACAGAAAGCACTGAATGTTATACGAAGAAATAGCGACGCTTAATCTGTCCGCTGGTTACACTCGTACGTCAGCATGAAAATTCTTCGAACGAAATGAAATTCCAAAGGTAACAGAATACGGTCGTACGAGTGTAAAACAGCATCGGGACGGGAATAATTGTAACCTCAAGTACCCTGCATTCGTGTAGATTGATCGCCTCCAAATTGGGGCAGTGACGTGCTAGACATTTGACAGCCCTGTCTGTCAACTGACGGCATCCCTTGCAGAGAAAGCTACGTAGTTCCCGGCAACCTCTCGCCAGCGCTTCGACTCCGTTGTCGGTAAGTAACTCACACCAGGACAGGTTGATGTGAGTGAGAAGGGGACAGCCGTCCGAGAGATCCTTCAGGGAAATGTCCGTTATCTCGGGACACGAGTCCAAGTTCAGTCGTTGGAGTTTAGGACAGTGACTGCTGAGTGCAGCGCAGGTGGCGTCTGAGATCTTTTTACACTGGCTCAGGTTCAGTTCCTCGATGTTCGGGCACGATTGAGCCAACGTTCTCATGGAATTGTTCCCGATGCTCTGGCATCCCCTGAGAGACAGCTGTCTCAGGAAACCGCCGCATCGTCTCGAGATATTTTCTATAACTGGTCCCTGCGTTCGACCAAGACAATTTCGTTAGGCCTGCATTCGGATGGGCGAAAAAGAGAGAGAATGCTCCTTTCGCGTTTTTTAATATCGCTTTAATCGCTCGATTTACCTCCACGTCTCGTTGGAAATCGAATAGATCGATTCTCTGCCAATTGGATCCATCTAGCGCCAACACGTTCCAGGCTTTGCTTACTTGCGCGCATCGGCATAGTGACACCACGTCGAGATACGAGAGGATTCTACCAATGGACAATCGTGTTACTCGTTTTTCCGATCAAACCACGTATCGGTATATACACGAATCTCTAAACAATTGAACGCGATACGAAAAAAAAAGAGAGAAAAAAATCATCGTTCGTAACGATAAAAAAAAGAGATTGTTGGAAGAAGAGGATAGCAAAAGGGAGGAGAATGTTTTACGATACCTAAGCAGCAATTCTTTTGGCAGTTTCTTATTAATCTGCGCCTCGTCGTCATGAAACACCCATGTTAGCTGCAACCAAAAAAACAAACAGACCCGAATGAATTCGTCTCGATGCAAATGAACTAGGTGCTAACAAACAAAAGTATATGCTGACCAAGCGACCGGTTGTAGGTAAACGCGTTAAGCGGCGTTTACGTCGGACGAATTTTGGCCGGCTCGCCCAGTCGATCGACCTCGAGTTGTTTAATTAAAAGGATCGCACTAGGGTCTCGTCGTCAGACATTTTTATGACCAATCGCAATTAGATTGACAGGCGAGTCGAATAGAAGAATACATCGATGGCAGGGTGGGTATAAAAACCCATTGACTTTGGAAGATGAAATATTGCTTCGATTATCCAACAACAGGGTCGGTTATAATTGATATCACCAAAGGGTAGACAGAAAGGGTAACTTGGAATCGAACGATCTCGAAGTTGTTTTCACTCGATTCGAGCCCTGTTTACGCGTCGATCGACTCTGTAAACGCCGCTTTAGGTTGAATCGTTTTGTCTGACAACGAACAGGAAGGACGTGTAGTCGATGATCACGCGAAGCGAGCACAGAAAAGTGGCATGCGTGACAATACAAGTTGACCAACCTGCATGTAAGACTGCTTCATGGTAGTGACAGGATTGTTGTGAGTATGCGATTGCGACGTGTAATAACCGGCCTGATGATGATAATGGTGATGATGTTGGTGATGATGATGATGATGATGGTGATGATGATGATACGATGGATGCTGTTGCCTCCACCATTGACCGCTTGCGCCGGATTCCTCGACCGCTTGTACCCCTTGCCCGACCTGGCCCCCTCCTCCTACGCCCACGCGACTTACTTTTTTCTAAAACAACGCATCATCACCGATCACCTTCCGAACTACCCCAAATCAATCATAGAATGTACGATCTTTCATCCTACTCCAGAATGAAATGCAATCTTTTCGAAAGGGTTTAAGTTTAACCCTTTCGTCACGACTTTGTTGCGGTTTTTGTTTGATCAATTTTGTAACGAAGCGTGTTACACTAATTAGAGTTATATTTTTAAAGTATACACCCTTTTTGACGTGAAAGGGTTAATGAAAATTAATAAGGGTCACTGATTTTCGCAGTTCTTTCGAAGTCTTTGAAATATTCGTGGTTCGCGGATCGATCACTCAAGAAGATACTTATAATATTATAAAATGGTAATAAACAATTAATCATAATTGATGCCATTGAAGATATCCAGGAATATATACGAATGAAAATGTTTGAAGATTCGCAAAAGACGAGTGGTTGCGTGTCGACAATTTTTGCGAAAACATTTTACATAATAGAAAAATGGAACAATCCTCGTTTCCTGTGTTGGTGATTTTTAACCAACATTAGGTTCTAACGAAGTTAACAAGTAGAAATACACGAATTTGGAAAATTTGAACGAAGAAACGAAAAGTGATTTCAATTTCGTGAAAATTTCTTTTATGAATCGTCCGAGGAACGATATTTCTCGGTAAAAATCCAATTTTTCAACTTCAATGCTTTTAGGACATTTTTCCTTTCCTCGAAACGGCGACCCTTTAATATCTCAAAATTGAATCACATCATTACAGTAGAAAAATTAAATTGGAAACGAATCATTTTGAGAATATACGAGACAGCGATAAACGTTTTACATACAGTTATAATAATTTTTTAATCAAGATAACGTTGTCCCGGATCGTTATTGAATTCGTTCGCGGGAAATCATTATCTTCGTCGAGTAAGCTATGTTCCCGGCTCGATAACGAATTAGCTTCAAAGTTTTAAGAGTTCTTATCGATGATGAAACGTCGAAAAATCGATCCTTTCCCGCAGCAACAGTTTTCCGGTTGTCGTAGGTTTCTTGCTTCTCGACAAATTGCTACGTTCCTCTTCGAATTTCCCGCTAACTCGCGAGTGTACACTCGAGAGCTCGACGTTCAAGAGGCCGGTGCATTCACCGGCGACTGCATTAAAAAGTTTATAAACACGCGACGCCGTTTCGCCCTCCTCCTCCTCCTCTTTCTTTCCAGAAAACTAAAACGAGTGACTATCACGCGCCACGGTAAATGACTTTTCTTTTTTTCCTCTTATCATCGGTGGTTATGATAATGACATACTCTCCTTATCGTAAGCCATTGAAAAGCAAGCGCAGTTCAATCGAAACGCGTAAACAAATTTCGGAAATTATTTTGCGCGTTTCGTGGAAAGTCGAGCGTAGAAAGACGACTGGCTGCGAGGAAACGCATGCCTCTCGATGTAAATACCTTACGGTAGTCGCGTCTTAATTAGCTTTAATTAGTTCCCTGGTAGCTATATAAACTGATTCCCATCTAAGAAGCTTAACGCATTCGAGACCCGTGTCTCGTTATAAGACAGGTGTCAGAATCGTTTTCTTTTATCATATGATGCATTTCACGAGTGCTGACACAAAGGCGAATAAGTATGCAACTGTATGCAACTCCGAAACGATTTTTCCTCATACGATTCTTCATTTATTGAACGCATTTTCTAATCAGTTTCGATTGCGTTGTTTGTCCATTTGATTCCGCGCAAATTCGTGAACGAGTTCCTCGTTCGAACGGAAACGACCCCTCGCGCACGGAAACGGATCGATCGACGACGCAGCTGTTCTATTCGCGCGTTGCTCTTTTGCGATCAGTCCGACGCAGCTTGAAACAGTTACGTTCAATCTATGCCGAACGGGTAACAAATTCTTTTATTCCATTGCGATACCGAGGTAACAGAAAGGGTACGGGACCGTTTCGTTTCCATTCGATTCCGCTAACCACTCCATCGAAATTGCGCTCTTAAGCGTTTCGAGCCAGACGAATTCAAGGAAAATGCTATTTCCTAGCAGCTGTTAGCGATACGAAGAGCACAACGGATTCTTTCGATCGGCAGATACCTATGTACGATTACGGAAACAATTGTATGTAGAACAATGCGGAAGAACGAACGTCAAGGTACTTTCCTTATCCAGAAAGTCAGTCAATCGAACGATCAATCAATTGTTCTGAGCACGTACAGGGTGTTGAAAATAAAATTCAGGAGCATGCAGTATACACAGAGATAAACAGGAAAGTGTAAACTCAACAAAGATGGGTAAAAAAATAAATGATTTGTCGCGTTGTTACGAGTGTGCATCAGTGATTTCTGGTGCGACGTTTCTCTTTAGGGGAAGATTGGGAGCCTTCGTACAATTTTTAGAATTTTTCTTATCAATTTCGTAGTTTGTACAAATATGCAAATGAAATAGAAAATCAATATGTTAACTGATAAAGGTTTATTAAGCAGAAAATTGTACGAATCTATCCCTCCATAGGGATAGCTTCAGACATAAAAATAAAACATGAATTATTATACAAATGTTTATTAATAATTCAAATTCGAGTACAAAAAATCTTACAAATCTTTTGTATAACATAGTACTGAAATTTGTCGATCAGTTTACAAAAATAAATGATACATTATTATTTTGATGGTTACTGTCAGGCGGCATTCTCATCTTCGTCTTGATATTTCATAAACACCATGCTCAATTTTTCTGACACGTGAATTTTTTTATCTGTTTCAGATTCTCACAGTTGTATCAAACATCATCGAAGTGTGAATCAGTTTCGTGTACGAGAGGAGGCAATCTACCCCTATACGCGACCCCCAACCAGTTTTCCCTCCAAATCTATCAGCCTACAATGTGACGATACACCTTGAAGATGTTGTCGAAGATACATGTTTACACTCCTTTTCTTAACTGTTAATCATTTCTGTGTAACACTGATGATATAAATGCAAAATACCGTCCCAAATTCTAGCTACAAATAAATAGATCCGGATGCAAACAACTTATCTATAAAATACAAGCGGGATATCTCGAAAATGGGTAAAATCCTTTCAACATCAATATCCATTTTCAATTTTCCGCGCAATTGTCGCTATCGTTCTATTTTCGTACGGTCTTATCTCGTCCGATACCTTTTCGTCCACCCACCGATAATATCAATAATTTGTTTGTTTACAAGACGCACATGATGTCTCGCGGTCGTTCGTCTATCTCATTGTCAGATGGATTACAGCGCGACGCACCAGGTGCGGCTTTGGTCTCGAATCGCGTTACGCTCCGATTCGCAGCGAACCGCAAGACGATCCGCGAGACTTCGGACGCGGAACAAGGATCCGTCGCCGGGTAAAGGCACCCACACCAGCCGTGGTGTGCTCTGCCGACGGTGTACGAAAGAAGAAGACAAAGAAGATGAAACGAGTTCAGAGAGAAAGAGTCGATTTTCGACTGCGACGTTCGGTTGCTCAGCCGGTGAGAAGGACAATACTCATTGACATTCTAATAGCGCGTAACGATCGTCGAATGAGAAAAAGAGATACCGCGAACGTGTGAGCGAGCAACGGAGAGAGAAAAAGCGAACGGAGTAAGATAAAGGAGAGAGAGAGAGAGAGAAAGAGAGATGAGGTAAGAAGAAAGATAGGTATACGACAGATAATGCAAGCCAGACAAAGAGAGATAGATTCAACGACACGACGATATTCCTCGAGTTTGTATACGATGCATTTCATCGAAGATGGATCGAAGCATCGACGTCAGTCGTTTGGACGGGCATTTCGAGACGGTTGTCCGAACTGCGCGTTCGACGATGATACGGGATTAAGAGAAAAACATTAGATACCGTCGAATGTTAAAGACGTAAACAGGGAGTCGGGTATGCCGCTGCGAAAACGACGACGAACCTAGCGAAGACGAAGAAATTCTGAGACGGAAAGAAAGAACAAAGGATGGAGTTGGCTGGCTGTTGGTTGGTCGATCAGAGAAACAGAGACGGAGAATGATAGAGGGAGAGAGACGGATGGTAGATAGAAGTAAGAAGAGCGAGAGAGATGTATACGCGAAATGGTAGCGATGAAAAAGTATGAAGCCTTTAACTGTCCACCGACGGAGACACGGCGATTTGAAACGTGCCGATCGTCAACATTCGTCGATCATTGTCACGTTAAGAGAGGTAGAATCTAGTAAGAGAACGTTGCCAGGCATTACGGAGGCCAGGGGAGCGGATCAGCTGTTCGCCTCGGCAATGACAACATTGGACACACGCACGACCCCCCCGTGGTGACTTTGACGCGCGTTTCATAGTCAACTGGTTTACTGTCTGAGGATACGTTGACTTACCTCGAGCCTGGTCCGCCCGGAGTGTATCATCCTTTTGCGTCGCGTTATTTTGCAAAGTTTCCGGGAATACCCGCACGGTTTGTCGGAAAAAAAATGTCGCGGCCGAACGAGTTGCTACGCTTCGCGAGAGAAATGGCCGAGTCTACTGAATATGAGCCGTGCCGCCGTCACACTGGTGGGGGTAAAGGACGACCGATGCACTTTCCCTTGGAACGAAATCACGCCGACAGGAGTGGCCGTTTTCACCCGACTTGGCGACAACGCCACCAATCCCGTCTCGTTCAACCATTGTTTACACGCTTCCCATTGGATCGTTATTTTTGAGAGAGCACCAAGAGACACCGCTGGTAGCACTAGCGTTGCATTCGGGAAACACCTCGGCGATGCACCCACTGCAACATCGGTTGTTGCTTATGTCAATCACGATTTTAACACGTAGATTTCATTCATATCGATTGCTGGTAAATGCAGAGGCGGTTCTTACGAAAGAGCGACTGGCAGTAGATTGGCCTTATCATGGTCAGACATGGTCGAACTTGATTCTCCCCCTAGCGTAGGCAGTAGGCAAGCAATTTAAGATGTTCCAAGTTTATCTATAAGTTTTGTGATAGAAAAACACGTTTGATAACGTAGAAGCGGACGTTTCTACTAATTTATAAGATTTCTTACTAAATAGAAATAAATTACAATTCTTTAGCTTTTATGTGTAATAGGTTCTTAATGTAAAATTGCTAATTCTTCTTAATTAATTTCTCTATTCTCTCTCAATGTTAGCTTTCTTTTTAGACGTCAAATGCTTAACAAATGTTCAGCTTTTGTCACCTTGTCCTATCAGTTAGTTCGATACGTTTTTGAGGCGTAGTTTAAGAACGCGATTACTCGTAACGATAAAATAGTTAGTCGGCCTTTCTAAACAGGAAACTTCTACACATTTGACATCATACAGATAAAACGAACAAATCTCTTAATGCAGGAAATTGTTTAATGTTCGTCGAGATAATATCACGGTACCCTAAAATAAGTTATTTATTACGAAATCGGTATTTCTTACGTTTCCGGTAAACTTTAATCGTGTTTTAGTCTACGAAAGCAATTCCCGATTAAATCTTTTCGCGATTATGTTTCCTACGATATTGTTATCAGTTAATAATTTGAGAAATTCTCAAGGTAATTTTTTATTGATAAGCTTTAGTCAGAAAATTGAATTTCCTTGCCCGATATGTCGATTTTCTTTCCGCCATTCATTAATCCCTTGACATAAGTACGAATCAAATGAAATATGGTGCGTTTCAAAAATACCTATTAGTTTGACCCACCGGAATAGTTATGGAAGCTTAGAAATGTCTCGAAAACATCAACTTCGAGAATGAGATAAGAAACAGGCAACATCTTCCAGACGCCATTGTATGCCATGGAGTTAATTAGGAAACATCAATTGTTTTAATTTGTACGACTTATTGTCCGTTTAATATATGTATACATCGAGTTTTTGATTAGGACTGATAATTTACATTTTTTTTATAAAGGGTACAAAAAGGATTAAAGGGTAGGAATGCATTTTGGATGCGGTTAAGTCGGTAATTGATCGCTAACTTAATCAGAAGTAAGGTCTAGGTATTCTACGCAAAATGATTATATCACAGATGCATATCAAATGCATGACTCGTAGGTTCAAATTATTAACTGTCAAAAATTAATTGAAGATATCGGGCGCTCCATCAGTAGGGGTTTGATACGATAAATCGATAGGTGATAAGACATTTCTCTTATAAAAGCTGTTTTGTGTACTTAAAATTTGTCAGTTTGTTCCAAATAACCGTTAAGAAAGTGTATCAATCTTAAGATATAGATCACTTTTTCTATTCTCGTCATGAGAGGTGAGTATCATGAGTATTAATGAGGGTAGGGAAGAAGAACCGTAGTTAATTGGCATGAATTTGATAAGATAATTTTAAATAAAAAAGATAGTTTTATTTAAAAATTTAAATGCACTATTCTCGTGACCTGTGTTAATTCGTAATACAATTTCACTCGAGACAATTCAGATTTATACGGTTTTCGATTATTCTAACGACATTTGTCGAAGGTTCCTAGGTTTGACTCGTGTCCATGTGGAGTTTCTGTTTCAAAATTTCGTAAACTAGCTTCATCGAAACGTTGGTATAAAATCTCCAGCCGAGCACAGCATACAGCTTGAAATTTTCGACAAATGTCAGGAATTTTATTTGTCTAAAAGTAGTGTAACAATCAACGTGTTATTCTATCGTTGCTTGCTTATCGTAGCTCGATAAGTAACTCGGTTTATTTGATTTGAGCGTGAGACAACCGAATCCACAACAGAATACCAGATATTCAGAAATAAAGAATCGTCAGATGGAACAGTAAATTATTTGTGTCTTTTTTAGAATTACTATCAATTCTCGCCGTGCTGGCAGTGGCGGCGAACGCGTACTCCAGTACGTTTTCAACCGAATGTCCACCGAACGATCTGAGCAACGAAGTCGTCCACATCCCTCACGAGTACGATTGCGCCAAGTTCTACAAATGCGACAATGGCGTGAAACAATTAGAAACATGTAGAGGGTATTCAGGAAATCGTAAACTGTACTTCAATCCGGAGAAGCAAGTCTGCGATTGGCCGTGGAACGTGACGTGTACGCTGCGGGAACCGGATTGTCCTGCAGTAAGCGATAAGGAAATTATGCTGCCTCATCCGTACGATTGCAGTTTGTATTATCAGTGCAAGAACGGCAAGACTGTTAGCAAATGTCTCGAGGATCAGTACTTCGATTCCGTTCGTATGATGTGCGTGAAGAAGGAGGAAGCGACCTGTTACCTTTACTGGGACACGTGTCCACCGTCAGATTTTAACATCGACGTGTATTTCCCGCACGAGAGAAATTGTAACGAATATTACAAGTGTGAAAACGAAGAAATGGTCTTGAAACAATGTCCGGCTGGAGAGATGTTCGACGTCAACCTGAGGAAATGCGTGTTTGATGAAGAAGCAAAGTGTGATTCCGCTTTGAATCCATTACAACCCATCGTTTGTCCTTCGATCGGTTCTAAAAATCTTCCACACGAAAAGGAATGTGGTTTATACTACGAGTGCAACGACGGTGTGAAGACGGAAAAAGAATGTCCTGGCGGTTTATCCTTCGATGCAGTAAAAGGTATATGTAGTTGGCCACCGAGTAGCACGTGTTCCCCAAAAGTGGAACCTCCTTCCGAATGTCCACCAAGGGAATCGAACGAAGCCAGGCGTCTCCCGCACGATTGCAGTTGTTCCAAATATTACGAGTGTTATAAAGGGCTAAAGGTAATTCAGAGTTGCCCGAGTGGCACCGAGTTCGATTACATCAGGCAAGTTTGCGACAGTCCAGATAAAGTGACGTGCAAGAAAATGGCAACCACAGTAGCTACAAAAGTTGGATGTCCAGAAAGATTTATCCCTCACGAATCCGATTGTCATTATTTTTATGAATGCACAGATGGCAATTTGCGACTTGCAAAGTGTAACGAAGGGCATTACTTCAATGATGCAATAAAATCGTGTGATTTTGAAAATGGTAAAGATTGTGGTGGTATAAAGCCTATGACCACGACTCCTCGGAACATCATAACTGACGAATGTCCGCCATGCGAGTGTGGTTTCAATCGTTTTCCCCATAAATTAAATTGCTCTTTGTATTACCAGTGCGATAATGGTTCAAAGACCGTGGAGGAGTGTCCTGATGGTCTTCAGTACAATCCCAGGACACAGAATTGCGATTGGCCAGATAATGTAAATTGTTCTATCCCGGTATGCGAGGAGGGAAGCAATATAGTTCACGAATGTCAATGTGACAAGTATTACACATGCCAAGATAACCACTGGGTGCTACAACAGTGTAAAGATGGATGGGAGTTCGATTACATAGATAAGGTTTGCAAACCTGCCGATGAAGCTCGATGTGAATATAGGCCTCCCACGGGTTGCTTTGGTCAGTGCCCCTCAACTGGTAACACAATTATACCCTATGAAAATTGCACGCAATACTGCGAATGCAATAACGGTAAAGGAACTATCGTTGACTGTATCAAAGATATGTATTACAACCCAGAGAAACGGATGTGCGATTGGCCGGAAAATATACGAAATTTGACCTGCGATCCTTTCCCCTGTCCGAATGATGGTGTTACAGTACCGCACGAATGCTCCTGCGATCGTTATTATGTTTGTAGTAACAACCAGCACTACCGTGAGATTTGCCCCGATGGAACGGAATACAATTACGAAAAGCGGGTCTGTCTGAATTACGAGGATTCTCATTGTTACAGTGAACCTAAGGAAGACAGTGTCATAGCATCACAAAATTGTATCGGTCATTGCCCGAAACTCGAACCTTCAGACAGGAGTTTTACCCTACCCCATAATAATTGTACGAAATTCTGCAGATGCGGAGCCGGGGCTCCTTACGTTGTTAACTGTCCGCCGCATCTTCATTTCAGCGAGCAAGAACATATTTGTACTGAACCAGCTCGAGCCAATTGTAATAGGGATCACGTGTATGGTCATGACGAACGTGACTTGACGATGAGCAGGACAGATAGCTCGTTTTTCAAACATATTCTACCTGAATTTTTCTAACGAGTAATAATTAAGAGTAGGTTAAATAAAACACATTTCTTTACTTTATCATTCGATATAATTTAATTGTTCCAGTCATTGAAATAACGATAATGTAAAAGAAAAATTGATTGGGTTTAACATAAAAAATCCTTCGTTAAAATATTTTGTTATTCTCTACCTTCTTAATTAACATCCTTGTTTTAACTTTCATTCTTCATCCTTCTTTCTTTCAAGTTAGATTCAGATAATTAATTTAATGTAATCGAATAAATAAAAAACAGATAGAGGAGAAAAATCTGAAGTGTCATTGCTACTCTGTAAATAGTGTAAAGTAGAAAATTCAAGCTTAAATTTGAAAATTAATGGAAACGGAAAAATATTTTGATGCAAGTCAAAAGGATAGAAATCATTTTCAATTGTTTTATTTCTTCAATTAGGCTTTCCATTTGCTATATAAATTTTCTTTGAATATTATTCTTTTATTTAACAATATTAAATTCGTGGTGTCGGTTATCGATGACCCCTATGGCGTTCAGTGTCTACCGACCACCCGTTTGTATTTTAAGTAATTTTAGTAAATAGATTTTTGCTATTAGCGTTGGTATACTTTACCTACGTTACTTTTATATGGGAACAGCACGCGAAATTTCAAGGCTTGCAGTTTCATATGTGGACACACGTGTACGCCAACATGTACATTAATTAGTTAACTGTTTCACAGCTTCTCAAATATGCTCGATGATTTCTTAACACAGTTACGTTATTCTTGAATCTGTTATTTGCTTTTGATAATTAAACAGAACGTCGCGGATATTGAAACGATTTATTTTCACAAATTACCCGTTGGTGCAAGTAAAAAGAAAATTAATTGTTTTATGTATAATCACGACATAATTTTGTTTGCACTATGTTCCAGCTACAAAGCTGAACAAAAACAGAATCCCATATATTACTATTTCTTTTCTTCGTAATATAAGGTACATGATCTTCTTTCTTTGAAAATAAAATAAATAATATTACTATGATTTTAACTTTGCAATATTTTTTGTATAAAATGACGATACTTACACAATTAATTTGTATCTACATGCGTACATCTATTCATTGTTTCCCTTTAAATTTCGCTATTTTTCATTTTCTACTTACGACCCCTTAAACGTTTAGAATAAACAATTTGATCCCAGAGTATAGAACGGATTTCGCTTTTGTGTTTACTCAATACATACTAAGGTTTTGAATTGAATAATAAGTTTGTTATCAAATAGAAGAAGGAAAAATAAATAAAAGAAATGTAGTAGCTGTGTTACCAAAGGCAAATAATTCAAAATAATTTTATATTAAATAAACTACAGATGTTAAATATGATAATGTGTAGAACGATAAGGATGATAATATTCATAATGAGGTAACGATAAGCATAAACCGACTATAAAAGACGATCTACCGGATACAAATTTATTCGTAGCTGAAAAGGTACAATAACGTGTATCATTCTTTCAGTACATTTGTTAGCAGATATCCATCATGAAATGTAAGTAATTTCAAATTTTTTAAATAAGTCAAAATTGAAGCAGTAAGTTGTAATAATAAATACAGGCAGCATCTTGTATCCTGCGAAGACCTTCGAATTTCGAATAGCGATTAATTTTTACTGCTATAAAACTATTCATCATTTATTTATGATTATTGGTTAACACGTGTTTCAATTATTCTATTATACTAACTTCTTAAAGGCGATTATCTTCTTAAGCAAACGTTCAACGCCTTGAACAACGAATTTGAAATTTTACACAATTAATATTCAATTGAAAATCTAATATACGATATAAACATTATAGAACGAAAATTGTTGAATTATGTTTACTTTTTGCAAATTTCAGATCTAATGTTTCTGATTGTTGTCGGTGTAACGACAGCGGCAATCATACCACTTAATGAACCCGTAGGAAAGAAGCTCGCAGAATGCGAAGGTCGCAGTAACAAGACTAATACACATAATGTTCGCCATGAGACGAATTGTCACCAGTTTTACAAATGCTTAGGAGGATACGGATTCGTAATAGATTGTCCGGAGATAAAAAACGTCAAATTGGTGTTTAATGAGGAGTCGTTAGTTTGCGATTGGGAGGGTGTACCTTGTTCAGATGTTCCCAATGTACCGCCAGGTTCCGATGATCCCACTAAAGCACCAGGTCCCGATGTACCAACGACAACAAAACCGCCATCGGGGGTTCAACCACCAAATTGTGCAGAAGTTGGCAACCGAAACCAACCCCATGAAGATTGTGATAAGTTTTATTACTGCGAAAGCGCAAATAGTGGGCCATTAGTAGGCCAATGTCCTGAAGGCACGCACTTCAATGCCATTGTTGCACAATGCGATCTAGGAGAATGTAAAAAGAAGGATTAGATATTGTTAAATTTTAATATATGAAAGGAAGATTTCTCCTGTATAAAGATAAATAAATGTCTGTAAATCATTAACAGGTACTACCGTAATAATCGTATTCTCTTCTGTGTATTTGCAAAACCTTATCTACCTTTATTTCAAAATCTACAACTCACTCCACAAAATCACGAACGGTGTTACCACATATATGTGGGAGATCTGAGAATGCCTGGATAAAGGGGGCAATGTAACCTTGCCGGATACTTATAATCGTTTAGACGCGAGATAGCTGGGCGAATACGAGGAAAGACAAAAGGGACAAACGGTTAAGGGTTGAGGGATACCGCCGAGGCTGGAAAAATCTGGAGATTCGAAAATCGGTTGCCAGTATGTCTGCGCACGGCATCTATTGCACTTATCGTTTTCTTTTATTTTTTATATATTTTACCATTACCCCTTATTAAACTATATCTGAATATTAACGAATCGACCAATCATTAAGATCCTTCCGACGACCAACAATTTCATTCGCGACAATTGAATTATCAAGGGAGAAATTTTACATACAAAGTGTTACAGAACGGGTAGTACAACGGGGCAGGGGGTAATTCTATAATATTATCGAAAATAAGATGAAAAAATACAATGCATTTTTTTCGTTTGAGCTCTTGTTTCCGAGTAAACTGAGTTCGAAAATTCGTCGAGTACATGTATGTACATACACTAATAAGGAAAGTATCCGAGATGTACCCAATCCATTTTCTCCCTTCTATGATATGTTATAGTACATAAAAAAATGTTAGACACGTATTTTTATGTATGTACACGTACATAACACCATTCGTAACGATGATGATAGTTACACGATTTCTAATGATTTGCCGAAGACAAAATATTTTTCATTGATCGAAGGTGATGATTTTATTAGTTGAATTTTATATCGCAAAGAAAAACCATAGACAGGTCGATGTCACGCAATCTTAATTTCAAGCTTATAGATTCACTACCACCACTATCAACCAATGTACCTACATACAAACATTAATTGTAAGTACAGGTATCGAGTATTAAGTACGCGTATAGAAACACAACGTACGGTTATCGTCTTGTATTATATAAAAACCAGATGTTTAAATGATAATTTGCATAATAAACTTACGATAACGCTACATTACTATAAAAGCCATACTGCGTGGTCGAAATTCAGTAGTTATATATTCGACACCGTAAGTGAACATATACATATTATACCTACTATTTCAGCAGTTGTGAAGTACCCATTATGCGAAGTAAGTAATTTAAAACTTCAGAGTTAAACAGAAGAGGGGATATACAATCTAGCAATTGTACGTGCAATAAAATGTTCGGAAATAAATAGTACTGAACTGTATCTTTTTTTTTTAAACAAATTTTAGACCTATTGCTTTTGATTGCCGTGGTGATAGCATCTTCGGCAAACGTTCAAGCGGAAGAGCAAATTGGCAAGCCAAAAAAAGAGTGCAAACATAAGAATAGCTTTTACTATACGAATAACGTTCGCCATGAATCGGATTGTCACAAGTTTTATAAGTGCATAGGAACATACGGATTTGAAAAAGATTGTCAAACGTTAAAAGGCGTTAAGTTAATTTTTAATGAAAATAAGCGAGTTTGCGATTGGGAAGGAGTATCTTGTACTAAAACATCAACAACTGGTTCGACTCAACCATCTACAACTATAAGCACTATAGAACCCTCGTCAACAGGGAGCACTGAAGAACCATCGTCAACCACAAGTGTTACTGACACGACAACAACTAGTTCGACTCATCCGTCGTCAACTCAAACCTCCACAGAACCCGGGTCAACAGTAAACACTGAAGAACCATCGTCAACTACAAGTGTTACTGACACGACAACAACTAGTTCGACTCATCCGTCGTCACCTCAAACCTCCACAGAACCCTCGGCAACAGGGAGCACTGAAGAACCATCTTCAACTACAAGTGCTACAGATACGTCAACTACTAATTCGACCGAATCGACGTCACCTCAAACCTCCACAGAACCCGGGTCAACAGCGAGCACTGAAGAACCATCTTCAACTACAAGTGCTACAGATACGTCAACTACTAATTCGACCGAATCGACGTCACCTCAAACCTCCACAGAACCCTCGTCAACAGGGAGCACTGAAGAACCATCTGCAACTACAAGTGTTACAGATACGTCAACTACTAGTTCGACCGAATCGACGTCACCTCAAACCTCCACAGAACCCTCGTCAGCAGGGAGCACTGAAGAACCACCGTCAACTACAAGTGTTACTGACACGACAACAACTAGTTCGACTCATCCGTCGTCAACTCAAACCTCCACAGAACCCGGGTCAACAGCGAGCACTGAAGAACCATCTTCAACTACAAGTGCTACAGATACGTCAACTACTAATTCGACCGAATCGACGTCATCTCAAACCTCCACAGAACCCTCGTCAACAGGGAGCACTGAAGAACCTTCGTCAACTACAAGTGTTACAGATACGTCAACTACTAGTTCGACCGAATCGACGTCACCTCAAACCTCCACAGAACCCTCGTCAACAGGGAGCACTGAAGAACCATCGTCAACTACAAGTGTTACTGACACGACAACAACTAGTTCGACTCATCCGTCGTCAACTCAAACCTCCACAGAACCCGGGTCAACAGTAAACACTGAAGAACCATCGTCAACTACAAGTGTTACTGACACGACAACAACTAGTTCGACTCATCCGTCGTCACCTCAAACCTCCACAGAACCCTCGTCAACAGGGAGCACTGAAGAACCATCGTCAACTACAAGTGTTACAGATACGTCAACTACTAGTTCGACCGAATCGACGTCACCTCAAACCTCCACAGAACCCTCGTCAACAGGGAGCACTGAAGAACCATCGTCAACTACAAGTGTTACTGACACGACAACAACTAGTTCGACTCATCCGTCGTCAACTCAAACCTTCACAGAACCCGGGTCAACAGCAAACACTGAAGAACCATCGTCAACTACAAGTGTTACTGACACGACAACTACTAGTTCGACCGAATCGACGTCACCTCAAACCTCCACAGAACCCTCGTCAGCAGGGAGCACTGAAGAACCACCGTCAACTACAAGTGTTACTGACACGACAACAACTAGTTCGACTCATCCGTCGTCAACTCAAACCTCCACAGAACCCGGGTCAACAGCGAGCACTGAAGAACCATCTTCAACTACAAGTGCTACAGATACGTCAACTACTAATTCGACCGAATCGACGTCATCTCAAACCTCCACAGAACCCTCGTCAACAGGGAGCACTGAAGAACCATCGTCAACTACAAGTGTTACAGATACGTCAACTACTAGTTCGACCGAATCGACGTCACCTCAAACCTCCACAGAACCCTCGTCAACAGGGAGCACTGAAGAACCATCGTCAACTACAAGTGTTACTGACACGACAACAACTAGTTCGACTCATCCGTCGTCAACTCAAACCTCCACAGAACCCGGGTCAACAGTAAACACTGAAGAACCATCGTCAACTACAAGTGTTACTGACACGACAACAACTAGTTCGACTCATCCGTCGTCACCTCAAACCTCCACAGAACCCTCGTCAACAGGGAGCACTGAAGAACCATCGTCAACTACAAGTGTTACAGATACGTCAACTACTAGTTCGACCGAATCGACGTCACCTCAAACCTCCACAGAACCCTCGTCAACAGGGAGCACTGAAGAACCATCGTCAACTACAAGTGTTACTGACACGACAACAACTAGTTCGACTCATCCGTCGTCAACTCAAACCTCCACAGAACCCGGGTCAACAGCATACACTGAAGAACCATCGTCAACTACAAGTGTTACTGACACGACAACAACTAGTTCGACCGAATCGACGTCCGCCCAAACCTCCACAGAACCCTCGTCAGCAGGGAGCACTGAAGAACCACCGTCAACTACAAGTGTTACTGACACGACAACAACTAGTTCGACTCATCCGTCGTCAACTCAAACCTCCACAGAACCCGGGTCAACAGCGAGCACTGAAGAACCATCTTCAACTACAAGTGCTACAGATACGTCAACTACTAATTCGACCGAATCGACGTCACCTCAAACCTCCACAGAACCCTCGTCAACAGGCAGCACTGAAGAACCATCGTCAACTACAAGTGTTACAGATACGTCAACTACTAATTCGACCGAATCGACGTCACCTCAAACCTCCACAGAACCCTCGTCAACAGGGAGCACTGAAGAACCATCGTTAACTACAAGTGTTACTGACACGACAACAACTGGTTCGACTCATCCGTCGTCAACTCAAACCTCCACAGAACCCGCGTCAACAGGGAGCACTGAAGAACCATCGTCAACTATAAATGTTACTGATTCGTCAACAACTATTTCGACCGAATCGACGTCAGCCCAAACCTCCACAGAACCCTCGTCAGCAGGGAGCACTGAAGAACCATCGTCAACTACTAGTGTTACTGACACGACAACAACTAGTTCGACTCATCCGTCATCAACTCAAACCTCCACAGAACCCGGGTCAACAGCGAGCACTGAAGAACCATCTTCAACTACAAGTGTTACAGATACGTCAACTACTAATTCGACCGAATCGACGTCAGCCCAAACCTCCACAGAACCCTCGTCAGCAGGGAGCACTGAAGAACCATCATCAACTACAAGTGTTACTGACACGACAACAAGTAGTTCGACTCATCCGTCGTCAACTCAAACCTCCACAGAACCCGGGTCAACAGCGAGCACTGAAGAACCATCTTCAACAACAAGTGTAACAGATACGTCAACTACTAATTCGACCGAATCGACGTCAGCCCAAACCTCCACAGAACCCTCGTCAACAGGGAGCACTGAAGAACCATTGTCAACTACAAGTGTTACTGACGCGACAACAACTGGTTCGACTCATCCGTCGTCAACTCAAACCTCCACAGAACCCGCGTCAACAGGGAGCACTGAAGAACCATCGTCAACTATAAATGTTACTGATTCGTCAACAACTAGTTCGACGGAATCGACGTCAGCCCAAACCTCCACAGAACCCTCGTCAACAGGGAGCACTGAACAACCATCGTCAACTACAAGTGTTACTGACACGACAACAACTAGTTCGACTCATCCGTCGTCAACTCAAACCACCACAGAACCCGGGTCAACAGGGAGCACTGAAGAACCATCGTCAACTATAAATGTTACTGACACGACAACAACTAATTCGACCGAATCGACGTCAGCCCAAACCTCCACAGAACCCTCGTCAACAGGGAGCACTGAAGAACCATTGTCAACTACTAGTGTTACTGACACGACAACAACTAGTTCGACTCATCCGTCATCAACTCAAATCTCCACAGAACCCGGGTCAACAGCGAGCACTGAAGAACCATCTTCAACTACAAGTGTTACAGATACGTCAACTACTAATTCGACCGAATCGACGTCAGCCCAAACCTCCACAGAACCCTCGTCAGCAGGGAGCACTGAAGAACCATCGTCAACTACAAGTGTTACTGACACGACAACAACTGGTTCGACTCATCCGTCGTCAACTCAAACCTCCACAGAACCCGCGTCAACAGGGAGCACTGAAGAACCATCGTCAACTATAAATGTTACTGATTCGTCAACAACTAGTTCGACCGAATCGACGTCAGCCCAAACCTCCACAGCACCCACGTCAACAGGGAGGACTGAAGAACCATCGTCAACTGCAACTGTTACAGATACGCCAACAACTAGCTTGTCTGAATCGACGTCAGCTCTAACCTCCACAATTTGCGATTTTATATTTTGCCTTTGAGAGAATAAGGTCGCACCGTGCAATCTGCACAATAAGTTCCCTTAAATGCTAGGTTGTTGTAACAGTAACTTGTACAGTCCTTTGTTTATGTGTTTTCTTGTTTCGATGGCACAATGTATTATCCTTTAATTGCTAATGGAGATGAGGCAAAACTTTGCAATATTATTAAGTTGAACTGCCTCCCCTGTTTGGTCCGAAATTCAGTGGTTCAAAAAATTTTGTACCCATACTTACACAGTAAGTAATTATTGTAGGAGGGGCAAAGTGGTACCACTTGATAACCAAGAACTTCTGAATAAATTTATACTGAATTATCGAAGTCATATTCGTTTACGAATAATTTCTAGGCTGATGGTATTTTAATTAAGAACAAATTTGGCCATCATTAATGAGTAGGTAACAGCTGATATGATAATTAATAGGATTGCAGCTGATACAATAATAGCGAGACGACTATAAAAGTTTTGCTCCGCGATATTAATTTATCATTTGAAATCAGAAAGCTTATAATTACTGGTAACATTCTTTTAACTTCAATTTGTGGAAGGTACTCATCATGAAATGTAAGTAGATTCAGAATTATATTTCGTAAAAAGAAACAAGACGATGAAAGGACTGCAGCTATGTATTGCTATTGTAAATGCAATAAGTATGTAACTGCATTTACATTATTTACGTGCATTCTCACACTCGTAAAAATCTATGCTTATTTCTTAAAACGGATCGTGTTGAACTAATCTTATTACTTATAAATTTCAGATTTGCTGCTTTTGATTGTTGTCATCGCAGCAGTACAAATGCTGACAAATGCTGAAGCTGATAAAGACCCTATCAAGTTAATAAAAGAGTGCAGAGGCAAAAATAATTCTACATATACGCATCATGTTGCTCACGAAACGGATTCTCATATGTTTTACAAATGCTTGGGTCGTTATGGATTCCTAATGGGGTGTCAGTTGTTCAGTGGCAGAAGGTTGATATTTGATCCAGTAGAACAACGATGCCGCGAAAATTATATTAATAATAGATAGGATCATTGAGTTTTCTAAGGCCAAGTTATGCATTACTATGTCTCGCCTAAATATGTTTAATTTATGTGTTAATCGACGTGTTAAGGTTAAATGTATTTCATGAATCGTTAAAATGATGGTAGTAATATTTTATTGCACACGTCGTACAGTGCTTTTCAATTGGCAATAAAGTAAAAGTAATACTGTGCAATATAATTTATTTATTTTTTTTTTTATTGTAAATCTTGTTTCGCAGAGAACTTAGTGAAACAATGAACGTTCATTTTCCATTTACGTTTTGATTGCAAAAGTTCTGATCCGCTCATCTTTCCAAATCCAAAATCAATTGTCCACGAGCTAATGCTGACAAAGAAATCCAAATGGAAAATACAATCGTGCGTTCAGTGGCAGAGAGGTGTGTGTACGCTAGAAATACAAGAATACATACAATCATTTTATTGCACATCACCATAGTATCGTTCAACTATGTCTAGCGTATGACATGGTCGGACATCGATCCTTGAAGAGTGCTTTTTATTGTTCGAGTTCTCGAGTTCGCGAATGAATCGATTCTCTTCTTGCTTTCGTTTCTCGAATTTCGTTCGTTGCGATGATTGTGGAATCTCCAGGATTGTTCTCACCGTATCCCATCCATCATTAGTATCCGATTCAGAGAACGGAATGCTTCCCCTTTTTCCATACCTGATTACATATCATCATTCGCATTACGACATTGAAAAGGATTAAGGGTAGATAAGGTTCGAAAATAAGCAATTAAATTTATCAATTTCTTTTCTTCCCCTCAATATTAAAACAACTGGCACTGGATGCACGGCTACTTTTAAATTGAAAATCAAGTGGGAAGGTAAATAAATAAAGGGTGCGTGATTTTGTTGCGTCGGTGTTAAAAGATTCGTTATTTTATATTTCATCGTTACCTGGCTCTTCCGCTAAGCGTGTAGTAGTCTATCACGTGATTAATGTATCTACTTAATTCTTCCGCGCTCTTAAATTCTCCCGGAAGCGTCGGTTTAGCCATTGGTTGCGGTTCGCCGTGTACAATCGCCATTCCAAAAGTCAACAGAACGACGAACATGTAGATGGTATTCGTAGTGCGTGTGGATTGCATTTTTATTAGCGATAATCGGCTCTTGTTAACTGAAGAAGAAAAATTCCGTTGAATAGATAGAAAAGTGTTCTTATGTTTGTTAAATATAAACACGTTTAATGAGAATGTTTTACACAAGAAATGAAATGTATCGAGGGACATCGAATTAATTATCGCAAACCATTAAACAGCTGTTCAAATAAATTATAGTCTAGATACAGTTGATTCAATAATCTTTTCTTTGAAGATGGTTCAAATATTGTCATATCAACCATTATGGCACCACAAATGGTACGAATCGTGTTCTAAGAAGCCGTATGTACAAACCAGTTTCTTTATCTACCTTAATTAAGCAATTAATTGATCCTTACAACGTGTGATATTTTGTTTCCATCCAGATTTGCGAAAACGGTCACGATCTACTATAAATTGGATGCATTTTGAAAACTAATTCAATTAACAGCGTGTCGTGAAACGAAGTAGGATGAAATACAACACGTGAAAACGTTGGTTGAAAACTCGATTTTGAAAAGTTACCTCGTAATAACTCTCGTAATGCAATAGAAGAGGTTTAATATAAACGGAAGCCAAACATGAAGTCGAGTTACCTGTTGCATCGTGCTTGTTTGCTACAACTTCAACGGTAACGAAAGTTTCGCGTCAATTAAAATTCAGTTGATCGATGAAATTATAAAGGAACGTACTGAATTTTTCAAGTTTTATTTCAATTGATGATTCGCTTAATCAATGTTGTAGATCGTGAAATTTGAAAACAGAATTTTGTAAAAATTCTCTTCCAATTGACGAAGAAAAAGATCTTTACGAGGGTGACCGAGAAGTTAATGAAGCGATCTTTACGAGTCATTAAGATGACAGTATCAACGGTTTTTCATAAGGTCGAGCAACACTTTTCGTTTTATAGAGGTCCGTGGATTGAAAGAATATACATCGTTAGGTAAAAACAACTAGGTACATAAAAGATATCCCCGTAAGCTCGTTAATCCAGCGACGAAATTGCTCGAATTAGGGGATGAATATTAGATGAATATTCTAGGAATTTCAAATTACCCGAAAGATTTAATCGAAAAGAGATGTGTTTTGAAAGATCGGGAAACCGATTAGATTTTCAAGAAATTCGTACGAAAAATAAATTAAAATTATAATTTCAGACGTGACGGATAATGAAAAATGTATTTTCATGGGTGAACAAGTACGTCGATGCATTCATTAATCTGCAGCCTGATTGAGAAATCAAATGAAATGGGAAATAGTGTGTCAACGAGACGGTGTTCGGTAAAATTGATCGCGAAGTCGTTTAATACACAATAGATACTTTGAATAATTCAAACGACGTGAAGTCATTATAATTGATTGAAAATAATTCATTGCAAAAATTTCGTACATAATAATGGCAAGTTGTAATAAAAAAATTGGTACTGTTCTGTTCTGTATCGGTCATTAATGTCAAATTAATTATCATTTAATTGATCAATCACCTTCCCTTATTATTTCGTGATCCAGCTTCTGTCGATAAAAAACCGATAGCACGACACGTAACAATTGCAACAAATGACACACGATTCTTCGTTATATTTCACCCTTGTAAGGACACGTTTACTCACCGATCAATCAAGAAAATCACGTTTGAGAATTCGATAAATCAATCCGTTCCAACGTATGGTTCTCCGTATCCTGTCGAATGATTCAGGACTTTAGATCGTATCGGCTGTTCGTGTTGCAGACAGGAGCTTATATATCGGTGAGAACGTACCCTCTCTGACGCATCCCCTCGGCTGAAAACTCTGTATCGCGCAGCCAATCCACAAGGTTCAACCCCACCAATCATCCTCCCCACTATCCTTTCATGGATCTTTTTTTTCTTCGATCTCTTTGCTCGCTGTATACGAGGATCATGAATTCTTATGAATTTGGTTAAATGTAAAGCATAATTTTCAGTCAGTTACTGGTACCTACTGTTTAAGAAACTTAAGTATGTTGATGCATAGCAATGCAAATTTTCATTAAGCACATACGAATTATGACTGAAAAATAATTGAAATGAAAATATGCTAGAGAGGATGGGGTGAGAATAGGTCGAAGAAAAAAGATGTTTACGTTAACAGTACACCATAGCATTTTTTTCCCCGTCAGATTCATCTTTACAAGCAATAAAGTCTCGCAAAAGTGTAATCAGACTGGTTTGAAACGGGGATTTACCGCAGACTTTTATAAAACGTTCTCACAAGGTATCTTCTCGGATGTAAAGAGAGATATTACTTTCGCGAAGCATCGGACACACTTTAGCTCGCGTTTTATAAAGTTACGTACATAGATTTGTATACCTTCCAAATTAAGTAAAACGTTGAATTTCAATTCCAAGATATTCTATAGTATCTCGAAACACGTCTAAGCAATTTTCATAGAGATTTTAATCAAACACGATCCAAACTAATGATGCGCGTTACATCCAGGTCGAATAGATATATCCGCCTGTTGAATTCGTCAATCTGAAAATCATTAAATTCGGCTGACAGCTTCTGAAAATTGGGAATGATCGATAACAAAAAGAAAGCTGTTCGCGTCGAAAACGAAATCGGTGGAGGCGTAATGCTTCACACACGTGGCTTCGACAGAGTCGTGATGCTCATGTTGATAGAAGCGTTAATGCAGACACGTTCGCAAACAGAATAAACGATTGCGATGAATGAACGAAGAAAAAAAAAAAGTATATTAATAAAAGGACACCCTACCGGGCTTCGTACATTCATTTTCCGGAGTTTCAGGATACAGAATCTGATCGGGGAACTTCGTTTAATCCGTTCACGGCTTTCTGCAACTATATAAATGAAAATTCATGATTTTTTGATTTTTTTATTTCACTGTTGATTGCAGTTTTCTCATTAACTTCAGTGAATTATTAAAATCTGTGAATATACCTGTTAATGAATACTTTAATAAAGGTATAATCCATGAATGTGTTCGATTTTCAGTATGCATTCCGCAGGCTGATACAAGAAAATCTTCAATAAATAATCGCGATCATCGTACAAGCAAAGATTTAATGTCATTCAGATAACTTGTCCCCTCGGTTCGATTGATAGTAACATATGTTCACGTTTGTTAGTTTTAATCTGATCCATAAATTTCAGTGTCGCTCGACAAATTATTTATCTTTCCTTAAATTGTCAATTGTTAACATTTTCTCAAATTTAATTTTCAAATATCTATAATCATAGGTGTCTGAATATCACGTTCTGCATCGAAAGGTAACGAAAATATGCTAGTTTAAGAAATACTGCGATCAGAAAATTGTATGCGTATATTTATCCTAAGCTTACTCTTCTCTCTTATCATTCAGGTAATGCTTTCATTAAACATTTGTTATCAATTCCTATCGCTTAGTTAATTTATAACTTTCACCTTTTGATACGAACTGACTCATCATATCGTATTAATTATATCTTTGATAGATCACGCTGCCGACTATCTGTATTTTCATACAGTTTCAAAATTTTACATTTCAAAATGATTAAAGTATGGCAACGTTAAATTAAGAACTTAACTCGGATGGAATTCTTCAATGTACGATGGCGCTGTGTCCACTACACCTGTCCGACCGACAGGTGAAAGACTTACCTTCCAAAGATAAGTCACAAGCAGGTACCACAATGTAACTCTCTGATTTATTTAGAATGAAATAAATCCTAGCTTTCATTTAAAAACAGCACGAATATGGGATAAGTAATAAAATTCTTATAAAAAGTAATACTTGCTAATACACATTTGTTACAGTGAGAAAGCTACACCCGATTAAGTCAATACAAACGACTCCCTCGAAACATACCACAGGTATCTAGGACCCCTAAAAATCCTTACCTGTAATCTACAACGATCCGTAGTCGGAACGAAGGAAAAAGGACTCTGGGATCAGGATCAGGAAGAAGTAGGAACGTGGAGGGAGAGCAAAAAAAAAAAGGGAGGCAAGGATAATAGCGAAGAAGAGGCAATGTCTTTTCCTTCGGCCATACGGCGACCTCTGCGCGACGACAACCAGGTCGAAGAGGGGGTACGGGCTATGAAAAGGCCAGAAGAGCGTCGACCAATAGGGCCCAGGAAAAGAAGAAGGCACGAATAAGTCGGTACCATGGAGCGAGAAGGAAAGGAGGCACGTTTGGAAGAAGAGAAGCAACCGAGGAGAACGGTCATTGCCACCACCTCACCTCGAGTCCGCTGCTAAAGTCCCCGTCACGAGGTGTATCCTCGACCCTGGCACGGTCTACCGTGCGGAATTGTCCTGTAGTTTAGCCTGGCTTCGTTCTATGGTGGTGGGGCCCCGTTCAACGAGCAAACGATGCGCCTTGCCGGGATTCGTGCATACGGAGCGCAGTCGAGAGCACCTGGATCGGTGATCCAGAAGTCGTGAACCACGTTAAACATCGGCCAGGACCTGAAACCAGTTCGATCGGTGGCGAGCTGCGGCGATCAGCTTGAGTTTCATTGGCTCTCTTTACGTGGACACCTTCGTCGTGCTCTCGACGATCCTGTCAACGGATCCTTTTCGTTCGGATCTAACAGTTTTTCGAAAAGAAAGAAAAAAAAATAAATATACACCGTTAACGTGTCCGTCGCGAGCTTTTCTTTTCACGTCGACCGATGAGACCCGGTCTGATTCTACGCGCAAGCTCCAACGGGAATTCGACGGGACTCGGGCTGAACTCTACGGTGTTGGCACGGGGTATCGTGCTTCGAAGGGGTTTCAGGTGACTTCTCTGTCAGGTGGACCGGTTAATAGCCACGACAGTATTTCCGCAGGGTGAGAATTCAGGAATCGCTGGGGGGATGATGTCTCTTGGAGTCTGACAACGGAGTAGTCTTCATCGCTGCAGTCGTGCGCCGGTATCAGTCAAGGTAAGGTTATCAATCGGTCTCAAGGTTGTCGAACACTTAAAGAGGATACTCTTTTGATTCGGTAAATCATTGCAAGTTTTCCCTTTTTAAACGAGGACCCTCGATATTCAGGAATTCAAATCTTATATATGGTAGTTAAATAATTAATAAAAGGGAAACATTGTATAGCATTAATAGTATATTAAATTAAATTTGCAATATGTCTTATAACACATGGCCATTTTCACTCTGCCAGCCAACATGTTAATGAACTCGAAAGGAACTGCAAACTACTGGAGAAACTGAAATCAGAGAATTATTGTAATTTTTATTGAAACTGGTAGTAGCTCTTTTTTAACGGGAACACGTTTATCGTACAGTAGACGGAAAGGTATTTCAGAGCTCGTTGCCACTGATTTGCCAAAGTGAACCGTATGTCGTTCACGAATAGCGGTACCACTCATTCCTTTAAGCAGAATTCAAACTTTCACGAACGGTACGACTTTAGTATGAGTGTCATTCTCTCGATGATATCGCCTCGTTTCGTATGTAATACACGATCGAACCGGAAAAAGCATCGATAATATTCGTGCCGTTCTTTTCCACTTGATGTTCGACTGATAATTGAACCAGCTTTAATCTCTATATCAATCTCTATATTAGAAGTTTCGCATCAAATAAGTGATATTAAACGATCACGAATATACCCAAAAATTAATCGATAATCCAGTAAAGCTTTTGATACATCATCATTAACACCCTATTCAATGTATTTTTTGTGTTTCGTGGTGGAATTTTTGAATAAGATACAGACGAGTTAATTCGTCAATTAAATCAAGTATTTGTGACCTTACTGTTAACTAGTTCTACTTTAGTACGATCGTCTTTTTGTTTCCAAATGACTGTTTTATTTTACTGTACCGTAGTTCGGCGCCAACCCACATGTGCGCCTCGTATTAGATACGTGCGTACAAATGAAAGTGGCCTGTACCGTTACAACTTACGTACTACTGTACAACAAAAGCTTTTTATACAGAGACATTCGTCTACGTACACACGTGAATGTTAATTAGTTTGGACTTTTCGTATTTTCTAATTAACCCTAAGATGAGGGATTGCTGACGTCAACAATTTTTTAATCTCAGATTTCTATTATTCTCACTTCACAAATATTTTATTATCCCTTTCCATGTTATTTTAAAAATTTGAAGGCCTAATTTTATTTCAAACACGGTGGTTAATAATTTTTTTTTCAAGGGGTTGTGAAAAAAGAGTTGTCGTGTCTTCTTTTTTTATAAAACGGAAATTCTCGATTGCCTCCAGTACAAGAATTATTTAATATTAAAGCAGGTTAACGATAGTAATCAACGATAATCCGTTCGATGCTCTTGATCAAAGGAAATCAGTTTTCCTGTATTCTTTCTGGAACGAAGAAACGTTAGAACGACCCAAATAAGGGACCATCCTTCGGCGTATGCTAGTGGAGTCTTCGAAAAAGAAATAAAAGATTGATCGTTCAAAATCGAAACGTTGAAGATAACTGTTGCCTAACTAATCATGAAGCAGGAAACCAGTAACCTGACCATCGACAAGCTAACACAACTCACGTCGACATTTGTTGCTTCATCCACCCGAATTCCTGTCTCTGGGTAACTGTAACGGTTTTTATCACTTCCTCCTAAGAGGAGGAGCGAGTGCACACTGGATGAGATCATTGCATTTCTTCGGACACGTTGAAAGAATTCTAGAATTACCCGGTTTAGTTTCATAGTAAGATACTTTAATCCCTTCGCAGATTTCAAACAAACGTTTCAACTTCTTCCCTTAAAAATGATCTTAACATTCAATCCTAACATCAGAAGAGATTTAATCGTAAGATTACAAAAGTCGATGCATTCGTAAAATACAGGTGTTTATTTCAGCGCAGTCTGGTAAACAAAATTCTCAAAACTGTACAAAACTTCCGAATCTTCTGTTACGCATAAAATTATGAAAGAATGGTGAAACAGGTATGGGTTCCTCGATTTGACCGAAACACGATTCACAAGTCCACGGTAATCCGTGATTCAACTGTACAGGATGTAACGTTACACCCGAATTCTTGCTTCTGAATAACTGTAATTTAGTTGTTGCACGATGAATATCGGTTAACCGTGGCTCGACATCGTGTCAACGTAAACGTAGTTCGAGAAAGGTGGAAAGAAAACGATACGAGGAAAGTGGCCGTGCATCTCGAGGGAAAATACGCGAATCTCATTGTTGCTTTCGCGTAATATCGTGGTTCGTTTTCTTGAAAACGAGCGTCTGTTCTCATAAGGTCGTTCCACTCGATCCTTTCTACTCTCAAGATGAATTAATAATTATTAATATTCATCTGTTCTTATCCATCATCTACGGGTTTCCTAATCAACGTCCGCATCCTCTGTAGCTTTTTACCTTTTTTCCTCTACCAACTTCCTTCTATTCTTTCGTTGTAATTATTTTCTTTCAATTGATCGTGAGTTGACACGAATAAACCAGTGAATACGATAAGATTAATTATCTTATCGATGAAATTCGACGAAATTCGTACGAATTACTCTTATCATATTAAATCATTTGTTTGTAACTTATTTACGCTTCTGTTTAAAATTTATGACTGCAATGAAGAATCGTTACAATTATTCAGCAAAAGGTTCAATATATCATTCACTGTCATACAGACTCGAGATTACACTCGCGGAATTAACTAGATTCCGGGCGATGAATTAATTTCGTATAATTGTCGGTTGAACACAGGGTCTGCTCGTTCCATGAGAATTTTCTCAGGTGTACCTTTATAAGAGAATCGCGTTCTCTATACGGCCACCCTAACGCTACAAATCATTTTTCCTTTTTCTCTTCCCTTCCTGTCTAAAACTCATTCACGTTTCTCTGTTTCAGATGTGGGATCGAGAGAGAACAGTCTGGGCCTTCGTCTTCCTAGGCAACGTTCTGATGAACACCGCGATCGCTTCGCCGATCTACGTTCCGCAATTTATTCCAGGAAGTAAGTCCCTTCGAATTTGCAAACACTATTGAACGGATAAAAATGGAGAATAATCTCCGGAGGAGAAGGAACGAATTAGTAAGCGGTCATTGAATTACTCAAACGAATGGAAAGCTTAAATGCTGATTAATTGCCATCGTTAACGAATTTTCTTTCATAATTGTCAGCTGAGTAACGGAGCATGGTACACGAACACTCAGGTGCCTGTACGTTTACCGAAACATATTTAAAATGTACACGCCTGTACGGGGATATATGTATAAGTGTGTTTCTTTGTCTTCATCGTAGGACGACATTGAACCTACCTTGGATTCGAGTACGAATGAAACGTGGGCGGACTGGTCAGTTTTCTGTACAAGTGGGTCAGCCTCGGTCATCGTCGCGCACGCGACTTACACTGATTTTTCCGACCTCGTCATCCTCCTTCTCATCGGTATTCTTATCGTTTCATTCAGACGCTGGTGGAGGTGTCACATCGAAAATTTTCGACCCTCGAACACCACAAGTGAAACTATTTTCATTACATGATGCTTTTATTAGCTGGAAGTTATTCACCTTTGCAAATTATTTATTAACGGGTTACAATTACATCGAGTACCAAATACATTGCAGAATTGACGAGAAATTTCTTTGAATGACAATCAATTCGAAGCAATGATTGACAGCTCGTTTTCGATCTCTTCTCGATAATCAGCGAAATACTTTCTTACCGTGAGTGAAACGCCTTTCGAGCGTGGGCGTACACGTGCCATCGCTGAAATTCCGACGAGCTCGCAATGGAATCGGCAACTTTCTTTCACCATTGTGACTCACAATCGGACGACACTTCCGCTAGCACAGATTTCCTACGCGGAAGCAACCACGAAACGTGGAACACCTTGGACGGAGGGAACTGACCGACTGACCCGAAACGAAGGATACCGAGTTTTGTGTATGATTTTACGGTCGATTTTCACTCGCCACGGTCATCAACCTCGAAGAAAGTAAATATTCCAGGAAAAATGCGTTATGGTTAATTAACAGGGCATCAAACTACCAGGAAAATGATTAACAGTGATTGATTTCGAAATCTATAAAGTCATGACATAAAAGTATCAGAAAATAGCATTTATGATGTATCAACTTGAAGTTTAGGGTTCAAAGAATGTACCTACATGAAAATTCCATTATAACATTTTGGAACAAAGTAGCTGCCTTCTTGTTGGATCAAAGCTTAAGAGTTATATAATTTTGGAGAATTTAGCTTCTTTTAAAACACCATGCACATAGCAAAAGAAAATAATTAAGTATTAACTTCTTATCTATTCTTCAAAAATTTCGAACGAAATCTTATGAACTATCGTGCACTATTCTCTATGATTTAATCAGAAAATTCAACGGTATTAAACAATAAATCTTTAAACATACATAAAATAAAAACAGAAACATAGGGAAGTATTCAGTCAACATTCTCTGTTATTTTTCTGAATTATTCGATGTTGCAAATAATTTCGTAGACATGGAACATGAGGAATAGGTGAAAAGTAACTATCGTTCTACGTGTTTCTCTTTTACGTTGATACATCGTTAATGCGTTCCACTAAAGGTATTCAGTGCACAGGTATGTCCATGATCCAGGGAGGTAGCTCGGGTCAGGTATGACGATTTAATCGCGCCAAGTTGAAGAACCTTGGAATGCGCGCGAGAATTTCGTTCGGTTGGATAGTCAACGTCGGGAAAGGATGAAGAAAGAGAAGAAAGGCGAGATTGTGAGTGAGGTGTCTTAGAGGGAAACGTGCTGTTACATTAGGCTATGACTGTGACCCACTTTTGGCTCGGGCAACTAGCTCATACATCGAAACTTAACGGTACCGAGATGCTTCGCCTTGGCTGACATCAATTCGTTCTTCGATAACGCTTGCCATGCTGTATGCATCATTGCTGCCTCGTAATCGATCGAAAATCAGCCGATAATCATCGACCCGATAATAAGAATGATATAACAGGATCGGAATTTCGATTTGCGAAAACAAATGATAAGCACCTTGTCAGAAACACGTAGGCCAAAAATTTCAATTGTACCTGATAATAATTATATACTCCAAAATTATACGAGTGCCTGAAGGGTTGAAATTATAAATGAATCTTAGCTTCCATCCTTTAACTATGCTTGTTATACATTCCCTTCATGATACTTCAACCTAGCATTATCATCGTTTACAATTCCTCTTAATCGTCGTACAGTGTCTTGTCGCAGATAATAAACGAGATCAAGCAACGTAATTAATTAATAAGCCGTCTCGAAAGAAACTGTTAAATCTCTTGACGGAAACGCGTAGGCAGTTTCTGACGTCTAATTGCATCCGTTATTAACGGATTACCGGATAACACCAGACGCGATTATCTTTCTAACACCCAAAATATCTGTCCTAAAAAGAAAAAGGAAAGGAATGGTCGAAGCCGGGTAACGGAATGACACGAACGAGCTTTGACAATGATTCACTCCGTCTTTCTGGTACAGTTATTTTCTTCTACTGGAAATTCAGAATACAAGAAGAAACTATGTTTTCCAAATTCCAAAATAACTAGATTGATTGATAAGTTTCATTTATCAATTAGTACTTACAATTATCAAAATAACGATATATCATTAAAGATAAAATACGATGAAGTACGAACGCGATCGAAATTATAACAATTATGTAATAATATAAGTGAACCTTGTTTAATTTAGTCGATACTGATCTAAACCGCGCATCTCGAAAGATATATCTTATTTAAATTGAAAATCACTGCTACGTATTTTAGTATTTGTTACAATGTGACGTGTTCGATATCAGGTAGGCCACTTTGTGGAAAGAGAAATGTTAATATTTTTTAAAACGAACGCGTAATTAATTGTTCGTTGTTCCTTTCCAGGTACGGGGAGGAACATTAGGCACTTGCCTTGTGTGTCTCGTAGAACCGGCGAGACTGGGGTTTGCATGTTCGCGTTCACGTGTGCCAAAGCGAATGGCACGCACCTTGGCACATGCATCGATCGTTTTTACTTCGGTAGCTGTTGCAAGATGGACGAGGAGCCTGATATTTTCCCTCAGGATAACAGCATCGACGATGGGCCGCTCGTGAGGCCGTTCGTCACGACCCACGGGCCCATCGAGAGCAACGACATACCCGAGTACTTCTCAAGGCCGAAACCGATTAACGAGATGAAACCACCTGGAACAACGCATTCCACCGAGGTATGCGAATCACCGTTTCTTAATTTTGATTCAGAGTAATTGATAATTAGAAAAATCTCTGCAATAAAATTGTTAAGAAAACGTAACTCCACACAAAATCATCATTCCTTTTTCCTTTTTGCCTCATGATCGTTTAGGGGACAATAAGTAGCCAGGTTACCCAAAATACTCGCGCACCGTCGACGACTGTGAAAGACACGACGAAGCTCGCGACGAAAAAGCCGATCCTGACGAGCGTCGAAACGACCACGCAACCGGTTCGATTATCGACCTTTCAAACCGTGCAGAACTCCACGATCGAGGACTCGACGACAAAAAGTCCTCCGAGAATCACGAACAGTACTGTACGAACCACGCAAAAACCATCCAGCACAGTCACAGAAATCACGGCCACCACTGGCAAACCTTCCACGCTGATCTCCACGATCTCACAAAGGCCAACGACACTGGAAACCACGACGAAAGTGGCATCCACCGCTCAAACGTTTGCTCAAACCACCAAACCCATCACGAGGAAACCCGTTCATACGTCGACGACCAAGAGACCAACGTATTCGACGACGCGTAAACCCATTCAGTCGACCATACACAGGCCAACGGAAACAACCACGTTGAGACCGGTTCAATCGAGTACTCATAGAACTACAGAATCGACGACATCGAGAACCGTGTCCACGACGACCCACAGGACCACCCCGATCACCAGGTTCCCCCCAAGGAATGCGACCACCGCGAGACCGCTCACTCACGCCACCACCAGGAGACCCACCACCGCTACCAAGAGACCCCTGATCAGTACCAGTACAAAGAGACCCACGATCACCACGAAGAAACCGACTGTACCCACGAAAAGACCCATCCTCACCACAAAACCATCCCCAAGTTCAACTTTCATTACATCGTCTTCTACGACTACAACGAAACCTATCTTGACGTCCGTCAAGGACCGACCATCGACCATCGCGACCACTACCGAAAGTGTCCTTCCATCAACGACGGAAACAAAGCCGGCGACTTTCGCCACGGAGACTACGATCATTCAGAAGCTCACGACGACTACCACGAAACCTGTGCAGAAAATCAAACCATCTACGATTCGAACAACGACTTCCAGACCGTCTTCTACCATCGCTTCAAGACCTCTGACGACTACCCTGAGAACGAAGCCGACGAAGATCAGTACGACGACCACGAAACCGGTGGTCAAGCCTGAATACACGACGACCACCGAGAAAACGGTACCTTTGTCCACCATCGATGCTTTGAATAGTACTGTTACGAAACCTAGGCCAACCACGCAGTCAACGAAACCCACGAAACCATTAAGCAAGCCCATATCCTCCACGACCCCATCGACCGTGCCCACTGTAACGGATACTAGCTTCGCTGCTGTGAATTCTACCGATGGTTCTACCATGTCCACGTTCGCCGCTTCGACGAAGGTGCCCGTGGTTAATCAGACCATGGATGAAGTCTCTCAGACGACTTACGCCCCTGGTATCGTTACTTGGACCTCCAGTTCCGATGACACCACGAGGACTCCCGAGATTTCCTCCACGACCACCGTCGAATCTGGTGAGTTAACAAAATTAACCCTTTCTTAGGATTATGGGATTCTATTTGAATTTACATAGGAATTCGCATCGTTCATATCTAATTATACTTTTAAAATATTTCTTTTTCTACAAAATTAAATTCGAATATTTCTCCGTAACGGTTTCGAAGCAACAGCTACTCGTAATTGATTTCGTAACGCCAATTAACAGTTGTCTATGGAATTCATTAATTTCGAATCGCTGTCGTAATTAATGTGTACGCTGTATACATTGCTCGGTACGCGTGTTGCATTTCGAATGCCGAAGAAATAGGAACGATTCACGCGGATTCTCGGTGAAATCGAAGAAAACGGATATCCATTGTGTAACGAGACGCTTTTGTCGTCGATAGGAAATCATCTCGACGGCGATTCACGTCGAGCAGCACGCCTGCTGCATTAACGAGCATCAAGAGAACATCCCGGAAAAGCATTGTGAATTTGATTGATTACACACGAATCTCCCTGTGTCCGTTCTTTTACTTTATCGGAATTCTGTCGGTTTTCGAGTAGCGATCAAAGATATCGTTTCGAGAAAGTTCGGCACACATTCTTTTCGTTAAGATAGCCAAAAAATTAGTTTCAGATACCGTGTGTTATGAAAGAAAATGCAACAGTTCAGTTACGTAACTTTTATTATTCCATCGAGTAAGGTTACAGATACATTTCATGCATGCAATCAGTCAAGGAATTAATAATTTTATATTTTTCGAAAAAATAAATTCTGATGATTCATTTTTATCTTGTTAATCTTTTAAGAACGAAAATTGAACTTCAAACATGTCGAAGTGAAATTGTTCACGTGTCAGCGATAAAAATAGGAGTGAAACGTCGTTATTTTTCAATGCTACGCTAGCAATTTCCGCCTATGATACACGCTGCATCGATTTACATCAAACGCGATCAACGTCACCGCCCAAACGTGTCCTTCCTGCAGTTAATTGCAACGAACGCATGAAATGGAATTTGTCTATGCGGCGTTAATCGTATTCGGTAAAACGAGTATTCTCGTTAAATTGAAGTGTTACGTTTGATCGATTGGTAATTTTTCACGAAAGATCGTTCAGTCTCTTTTCTCTCCTTTTATCCAATCATAAAATAAATAGGTATCTTCTCATCGGATTTATTTACGTTTTGTATACGCCAGGAATGCGAAAATCTCAGCAATTTAATTTAATCAAAGACAACGTTGCTATTCGTTCCCTGTTTGATAGAAGATGAAATTCTGCTTTCAAGGAACTTGTAACGGTTTTAAACCGTCCACCGTAATCTTTCCTCTCGAATGCTTTGCGAACAGCATCCATCTTTCACCTCTTCCCCCGTTTCAATTCAAACGACTTGAATTATTACTGGACAGCTGCTTTCCGCTCCAGTTTTCATAGAAATAAAGATAAGTAGAATGAAGATCGTTTGAGATATTTCGTTTATAAAAGTTTGCACTATTTAAGGATTAGTTGTAATTTACAATTTCATTCCGATTGTTATCGGATAACGTTGTTTTTTTAGATCAAACTGAAAGCGATTGGACGCCTATCACCACTCCAGATGGTTGGATCATGATTCAATCGCCCAGTACGAAAAAACCGGGTCAAATTTTACAGGCAACAACCGAGAAACCAATTTCGGCATCCACGTTACTTGCATCGATTTCGGGTACGACTGATAAACAGATCATTTTTGATAATTGTGCGATTGAATGTTCACTGAAAAAATTTGTTCATATCTAAAAGAAGATCATTGATAAAATTATATTCGAGATCTTTTTTTCGATTTGCCTTTCAAAATTCAACGAATGTGTAATATTTTTTAGTGAAACCAACGACGGAAGCGACCACCGAGCAACAGGTGACGAAAAAGCCCTCTATCATGACAACCCTATCATCGATCGCGAGCGTGACCATAGACACGGAACTTCCGGTACCAATGGAAACTCTCAACATGTCTGATTACAAGCAAGGTGAGCTCGATAAAATATCAATAATTTTCTGCGTAAACCGCTGGGTACCTAATCAATATACTGATCGCATCAAGTACTCATTTAACTAGATTAGTTTAAACGTTTTTTTCACAAGCTACGAATTTATTAAGATCGAGCAGATAAAGACAGAAACTGCGTATTATCTAATCTAATTATATAAACCTCTGTATGATCTTTAATCGCACAATTAGAAGAAAAAATTCAGCTAGGATTTTTCCATTGTTAATAATTACGGTTCGTTCAGAGATGAACGAAGATGATGGAAGTGACGATGAGAAGAAAAAAACCTGTTCGAAATAGGCGCGCTTAATAATACGAATTGATTGATTCATGACGAATGTAATGTTCTCCAATATGGCCGTCTCGATGAGGCTCACGAATCTGTTGAAGGGCTTAAATTCAACGATGCTTCTTCTTGCAGTGTGCGGGAGAAGATTGTTCCCGGAGCCTCGTATCGTCGGTGGAAATCGCAGTTCGTTTGGAAAATGGCCCTGGCAGGTAGGTACAATTTCAGAGATATTTCCAAAATTTTGTCAATCGTATTCGACTTTCAAATAACGAAACATTAATTAGACATTATTTTTCTAATGTACGAAACTTTTACGATCAAGGCACCATTATAAAATCGGTTGCAATGATCCGGGTCATAATTAATCCGGTTCCCGGGATTCGAGGGTTAAGGAACGTTCTATTATCCTTTAGCTGTTCACGCATCGTTTAACGTTCGATCAATTCAATCATCTTCATCGAGTCACGTAACACGATGTTTGTAGAGGAACGATCGTACGATCTATGTTGTGCATGTACATACATGCATGTGTGTTTAATCCTTGGATTTCCGCAAGCGTACTCGTGTCAAGGCGTGCCTTCGTACACATTCGAGCAATGTTCTTCGTTAAAGGAGATGAATGTTTGATTTTTCAGATCTCGTTACGACAATGGAGAACGTCCACGTATCTGCACAAGTGTGGTGCAGCGTTGCTGAACGAGAATTGGGCCATAACTGCAGCACATTGCGTGGAAAAGTATGCATCGTGTTTGTTATTGTAATAACTCCTGATTAATTTTCTTTTTCTCTACTTTAGAGACGAGTATCGAAGCAATTTTTCAAAATAGTATATTTTTGAAGTACGTTCTTATCTATCATTAGTAAATTACTTTGGTCTATGATATCATCAGTGATTGATATTAGTTTTACTTATATTTGTTATTTTTTAATCTTACACGTGTGCTACTTTAAATTAGAAATATCTATTAACGTAATTAAGGAGATTCCAAGGTGGGCCTGATCATCTTATCATTCTAACATTTCAGAATTTTAAGATTTCAGATTACCAAAACTTTAGAACTTCTAAATTTCTAAGGGATTCACTTTAGAATGGTTTCCTAGTTACCCAAATGTGAACATCTCTAATTAATATATCAATTAATGAAACATGTGTCCTTCCATTCATTTCACAGCGTACCACCCAGTGATCTATTGCTGAGAATAGGCGAGCATGATCTTGCGAACGAGGATGAACCTTACGGTTATCAAGAGAGAAGGGTTCAAATCGTGGCGAGTCATCCACAATTCGATCCTCGAACCTTTGAATACGATCTCGCCCTGTTGAGATTCTACGAGCCTCTCTTACCTTTCCAACCAAACGTTCTACCCATTTGTCTACCAGACGATGACGAAAGTTACGTTGGTCGTACTGCTTATGTCACTGGCTGGGGTCGACTTTACGATGGTACCAATATTACCATTTACACAATGAAGTCGTTAAGCTTTCATACTAATTGAAATTTCATTTTCAGAGGGGCCATTACCATCCACTCTCCAGGAGGTGGCTGTACCAGTCATCAACAACACCATGTGCGAGTCCATGTACAGAAACGCGGGATACATCGAGCATATTCCTCATATTTTCATTTGTGCCGGCTGGAAAAATGGAGGATTCGATTCTTGCGAGGTATACTAATTTTTCCAACCCTATACCACGTTACAAATTCACCCCAAGATGATGGAAGTCCAATCGAACATTAAAATGAATTTTTCATCATTCGAAGATCAATGTATCCAAGGTTAAAATTTAATTTTCGCAGGGCGATAGTGGAGGACCGATGGTGATCCAAAGGGCGCGCGACAAGCGATGGATCTTAGCCGGAGTAATTAGCTGGGGGATCGGTTGTGCGGTACCTAATCAACCAGGAGTTTACACTCGTATCTCGGAATTCCGCGAATGGATCAATCAGATTCTTCAGTTCTAAGTGAAGTCCTTGTTCATTTGGAACGAACACTATCGCGAAATTAAATGCGCGATCAGATTCGTTGATCACGAATCTCAAACGTGTACATACGATGCATTCTGTGCAAAAATTGCATACGACGTAACTTTTTCATTTTTTTATGAAAAATTCGCTTGCACAATGATCGTTGTACGAAGGAATATTTTTTTTTCATATAAATTCGATCAGATACGTTATCTAAGGAGATTAGGCTTTTGAATGTGAACCGTACGATACGAGTCGCGCGTGCATAATGTATTACGCCTCAACCTAATTCACGTATCAGTGGATTATCAGATGCAACGTGTTGCACTTTTTCGAACGAGACCGCCCTGTGACCATTCGTAGCAATGCCATCTTTGGCCTAGGATACGGAGACTATGGAAACCGACAAACCAGTGCTCTACGATGCCAGCAAGTGTTATTTTCATGAACATTCTAGGAAAAATGACGTGTACATTAGTGGCGCTGTGAGTTAGATACTCGTCTTATCAACGTAACTCGATGGACTCGATTCGCGTTGTTATCAGTTGATCGACGAATGATAAGGGAGACGGCGGGAAAATTGAATGAAATCGAATGTGAAATTGAACTGTATTACTTATATAGTAAGGACGGAAGTAAGGACTGTGTAAAGGGTTGACAAAGGAAGTGTCGTTCAATTTTCAGCAGGTTGATTAGCAGAGAAACAACCATCTCTGAAAAAAAATTTGTTAGATAATTTAATGGTTTAACAGCACTATGTGGAGGATACGCGTTTCTTTACGATGTGCAATACTGGTGAAACCATTTTGCTCATATTATATTAATATATTAACACATAACGTCATGATGAACGATTTGTGACAGCTGCAAGTATACTGAAAAATGTATACCGAAATATTTATATCGACATTTCAGGAAACCTTAAGCTTTAAATTAATATGCTATAAGCTTTATTTGGAGATACTTTTATGTCATGAAATCACGTCAGACTGTTGATGTAATAATTTTCATCAATCCTTGAACAGCTGTTTGATGAGCATCAATCTAATGTAAGAAGAAATAATTTATTTAACAATTGCAGTTGGGGCTGCAAGAATACGGAACCTCAAGCTTGTAAATATTCGATCGATTGGTGGTGCGTGTTGTATTCTATTATACTCTGTTATTTTCTACCGTTTCGTTACCCTTCGCATTTGTCCCTCGGCGTCTCTGTATTTATCAATGCATTAAAAGAAAAAGGTAAAAAATAAGAGAACAACGTGTCCCTTACCAAGATGGAGTTCACTGATTACCCGATCGTTAAAGTGCAATCCCTTTATCCATTATCATTCTTACCATCCACGTGGGTGTTGATATTTGCGAACCAGTTCGTCCCACCGACACTTTATACTTCGCCCACTCGAAACACCTACTCGATTCATTCGTCAGAGACTCGAACACCTGTGAAATTTGAATATAATGGACCAGCTTCTTCAATGAGTCGTCGATTGTTATACAGGTGGCGCGATCTTTCATCTGGACGATTAGGATGTATTAAGATACCAGTTAGATTTTTGTAAAATTGTTCACGGAGGCGGAACGATTTTCTACAACTTTCTACGGCGCTATGGTAAAATTTGAAAACTGTTTCTCAATGATACGTTATTATCGGGAGATTTGCATAAACTCGTCCTGATTCCTATGAATGCAGTGAAACAAGTATATCCTGATCCACTTGTAATTGGAATTCAAGCAGACGCGAGATGGTAGTGACGTTTCTGCTTAATTGAAAGACGTCCTGCTCGTGACACTTCAATCGTAACTTTGATCATATATTCCACTCCATTTGCATTTAACACCTGGGAGGTCGTCGAATTATATATGTTACATTTTAATAAATAATCCTCCAGACAAAAGGTGCATAGGTCGTGCAGTTGCCAATTTAATGTAACTTACTTAGATCGATTAATTCTTTTATTGACACACCGTCGAGCAGACGTCAAATCAATGCCTCGTGAATCGTCCAGAATAGTTACAGAATAATCGGGTCGATCATTCTGTTTTTACCAGCATCCATGTGGTAGTGAAATTACACGCGATAGCTTGTTGGTATTAGGAAAAAAATCTCGATGGATGATTGACGCTCGTTTTCTCACCGAAAGATAGTCTCTGGCCTAGAAAGTAACGCGGTTTTTAGACTTCGTTCAATGAGGCAGCAACAGATCGTCGCGCCCAATTGTGTCGTGATGTTTGTGAATGTAACTCTCTCTCCTTTCACGCCATAACATTGACATTCCAATTTTTAACTGCTAATGTTTATGCCTTTTTATTAAATTGCATCGAAGGAATTTTTTTGTTATTTACTTCCAAAATTGATCATTTTCAAGCAAGGCCCTTTTATGAATTCTTCCGGTCGTTGAACAGCTAACGACACTAGCAGCGATTTGGAGCGACCGAAAAAAGCGAGTGCTCTCCAAGCGTTTGCATCACATCCGTGACTTCCGAGCACTCGTCTAGAGTGTTAAAAAGAAACGAAAGAAGGCGTCGAGGCCTATTTCCGTGAGACGCTCCTTTCGTAAGTGTCCCGTGGCTGTCGAATAAAACTTCAATCAGCAGAATCTACGGTACGTTCGACGGAAGAATGATAAACGTTACTTCGTCTTGGCCGTTTCCGGTCACGGCCAATTCCGCGTTATTCCATATACGCGGACGTACCGTTGTCCACGACGCAGCAATTTACTCGAACATCACGGAAAAGTTGGCAATTTGAAAGGTGTAACCTCTAATTGGAACGGTAATAGAATGTAACTGTTACAAACCGCACGAGATCCGAGCCGGTGTCGGGAGGGAACAATAATTCTCGTTCGTAAATTATTTCCTCCCTAGTTTTATGCATCCATCGGGAGGCTCGAAATCGATCGTAAAATTACGTGTTCGTATTCGATGTTTTGCATTCCTCGACGAGGCACGAGCGAAAACGTACGCGTTCAGTATGTAATTGAGAGAAAAGTTTGTTTCAGATGTTGCGGTGCCATCGAAAATGTCACAGGCGTGACGGGCTCCATGGATGGATGTTACTGGACCGGGTTAAGTGGCTTTGGAGAAAGCCAGCTTACCTCCGCCTTTTCCTTATGAAGTCACGAAACCAACAAGATAGTTAGCCATTGACGGCCTTCAACTGTCGGTCGTGTCATAAACGACGCGAATCTCGGAGCGAGCATACTCACCTTCTGTAATCTCTGATAGAAATTGATGACGTTCAGGATGTTACAGCTACTCGATTAGAAAGTATCCAGCTTATGGTGATTCTTTTTTCCAAACGATTCAATTAGCGGGTTAATGAATGGAGGATCGAAGACTTACGATGAAGAATTCTTTTTATTTTATTTCATTCTCGACTATGCAAATGAGGATGTTTATTCTTCCAGATAATTACCGAGTTTCTATTCATTTCTACACGCTTCACTTAGTATTATAATACCAGTTCAAAGGGTTAATTTCAACAGAACGGAATCAGAAAGTTTGCAACTTGTTGTTGATATATTATTTTCCAAGGAATCAGGGTGCAACCATTTTGATAACAGAAAAAAAAAGAGTAATGTTCAGTGTTGCTTGACGAAGCGAGATAAGTAACTGAAGTATTATAGGCGGTTGCAATTGAAAGTACAAAAGAGATCGCGGAAAGGTGGTAGGTCAGAAGGATGTGGTCCTGGCTAGAGGGAGCAAGGTGCATCGAGGACGTGCGTCGGCGCTTACACCCTGATATCGATCAACAAATTTTATTCGAATCGCTAGGAAACTACTCGAGCAGGGTCATGGTCTGGCCTTGATAATCTAAAATGACGTCGTCAGCATCTTGCTGACTTGAATTCCCAGCTACTCGAGACCTCGTTCACTAAGATTTCGGAAAGATTTCTGATCCTTATCATTGATAACCAACCCAGTCTGTCATACAGTAAGATTTCTTTCTTCTATTATTTTACACTAATTAATTAAATAATCATCATGGGATAACAATAGGGTTCACGAAAATGACAAACTGCAAGACTTTCATTATTCTTTATTCATTTTTATTCATTTTATATTTACAAGAATACAAAAACTGTGTCACCTTATGGTATCTAGAAATGAATCATTAGACTAAGAAAAAAAAAAGTGAAATCAATGTCTTTTTTTTAAGGAAAGATTAAGATGAGGGAAGAGAAAGGAGAGTCTCGGGTACTCGCGATATCCGCGGACTCTTACGAACAACGGTAAAGAAAAATAATGCGCGGAACGTGAAAAGACGCGGCTAAATTCTGACCTAGTTTTGCCAAGCGTGTCCTGGGTCATGACCATCGATTGTTTCTCCTCGTTCCTTCTCGCGGGTGCCTTCCCATGGATATGGGGTCACGACCCAAATGCTTTAGGGATCTATTTCTGGAATATTAAAAAATTCTTTTAAAAAATCAGGTATTTTGTTTAAAAGCTTCTTTTCGATTAAATTTGCGTTGGAATTCTTATTACCTTTTACTTCTGGACATCCATAAAATTTAAATAAATTTTAAACCCATAGACGTAGAAAATATTTTCTATTCAATACTTGCAGAAAAATTGAATTTCATTTGCGTCGTCGATCAGTAAATTTCCTTCTGCAGTCTTTAAACTTCTTCGATGCACATTTTTACGTAACAATTCCACGTTTCTTTCACCACTCTCGTAATTTCATGAGGTAACTAAGAAACACTTAAACGAACGATCGTTGCACCTCGACGGTTAATCACCATAATGATAATGTTAATCAGGAGAAACTCAATAACATTACGAGGGGCTCGTAACGCCGCGTTCTTCGCGGATTCAGCAAGGTGTAAAATCCATTTTAAAACGCGGACGAGCTCTAACCTACTTACCGAAAGTCACGATCACGGTCAACGTTTGTATATACACACGTTCCTGCGAAATGCGTCACGTTTCACGAAGTGAAAGAAAGAAAAAAAAAAAGAAAGAAGAAGGACCATTCTTACCGTTCGAAAGATTAATTTCCCAATGCCGAAGATTCATCGTTTTGTAAGTCATCGTTGAAGTAACTGTACAAGCGAACAGGTACACGTACGTGTACAATCAAGTTGTTGTACTTAATAAGAAACAACGTAAAAATACGTTGGGTTTATTCATAAATTTCTTTGCCATCCAACAAGGAACAGTAATTTCAAGAGGCTGATATTCGCCAGTCAATTATACTCTCGGCTCTAAATAAATGGGATGGCACACAGCCACCAAAGACAAGACACGGTGTTGAAAGGTACAGGTCCTGGCCTACTTAGGACCAGTCACGTTCACGATCAAGGATTGAACTTCATCTTGCTCTCTCTTGAAAGGTACAGTGAGACGCATAAGTATTCGTAAGCTTTCAATTAAAATTCATATCCTACACTTTCCAAAAAAAACAAAAACATTATCGGGTGCTGTGTAATAGAATCGATGGATCCTAGAAGTTTAAGAGGAAATTAAATAAATTATAATTAGCACATAATACGATAAATAGAAATAAAGAATACAGACACAGAGAGTGTTAATTAATACCAGGAAATTAAATAACAAGCATTACGTTTAGAAGATTCAATTTAGTATATAGCACGTCCACGCTTCTTGAGTTACATCGACGATAAGACGTGTAAACATCATTTAAAGGGTTAATTAAGAGAATAATACTTTTGCAATTCACTGTATGTACACAGTGTCTGAACGCGTAATTATTCGGAAAGATCTACTACTGTGCGCTTCTGCAACAGGCACCACAAACGATGTTAGATGAGATCTTATCCGTACATTCTTTGGTCGCAAGGTGAACCGTGTTAGGTACCGTAAAAGATGGCCCGACCAAGTTTGACACACTTTGTGGCCGACCTCGGTGAGATTTCGAATCGTCGATTTATCGTGGTGCTTCGAATGCAAATTCACGTCCTACCGATATTGCGTGCAACGATACACCTTGCTAACTTTGAATTTATTAATTAAAAGGTTTTCCCTCGTGTCCCGGATCGAGCGTTTGTTGCCGCGATACAGCTGCTTTCTTTAAATAATTATCGCTCGTGTGCATCGTGTGGCCCGAAACGCGATTAAATAATACACGAGTTGATTTACCGAAACTTGTCGAAAATTCGATATCAGTAATTAGCGATCTTTGGTTATTCAAAGATGGATCTTCTGGAACTAACGCCACAGAAGGATATTTCAGATTGTTTAATTATACCAGCAAAAAATTTCTAAAGTGGTAAATTATACAGATGTTTTTTCCTCCGATTGCAACCCGTACCGATTATTAAGCGTTCGATTCTGCCCGGCTGCAAAAGAAAGTTGCTGATCACTGTTCTAGATAATTATGCACGGGAAATTGGTTGACAGGTGTTGTTGATATTTCAACGAGACTATGTTAGTTTTCATGCTCGATTGGTGCCTCGCGAAGACAGCGTGTCTAAATTGAAATTATATTTTACAGCACGATGTTTAAGGTTCGCGTAGAGTAAAAAGTTAGAAAGTTTCTCTGCGTCTGTCATCCTCTGATATCTTGTATCCGACGTTTCTATGTTATAATTGGTTAATTTCAGGACAGTAGTATGTTCACGATTCGATTCGTCATAAGTAGTTGACATAGATTGACGTTCTGACTCCGAAATGAAGTGAAATTCGATCGATTGAGATTCTTTGCCGACTTGTACCTCTATTTTTTCGATGTCGATTTTCTTTTTGTTCTAGATACACCGGTAAAATTCGTCTACGTTTCGCATAAATCGTCGCCAAACTAGTGAAACGATAATTTAGAAATTTCGTCCGGAAGGTCGACGACGCACGGTACTATTTCTAATGTCACTTAGATTCTTTGCTTTCAGATAGAATTTGGACTTGGAAACTTTTTCCTCGGTCTTCAGGGTTTTCCTGATATACCAAAAATCCGTCCGGCCGGTTCTCCATTCGTCCAACAGCAGCATATCTTTACCTCATCAAATGTAAGACAAAGTACACTTTATCCTCTTTGGTTTTCTTCCAACAGAAATTTTCTATTTGCTATAAATACTTGAACGAGAGAAACCAGCTATCTCAATGTTTACCCGTGCAAACATTAAGTTATCTTCGGAATCAATGGCCCACAACTTTTGCAATCACGATTCGTCCCTGTCAGAGACTCTGATTCATAAACACTCCAGATTTTTGAAACATCTCTATTTTATATCTTAGAGTTTAATGATCCATAATCAAACAGTGTCGTTTCACCCTTTTAGAAGGAGAAACAGCGTGCAATCACTTTTCCATCGAATCTAATCATCATCGGGTCGCATTCTTAACCCGGCGACCTATCTGCAGAAGCATCGTGGCTCGTAATTCAGTGTTCCTTCCGTGAAATTGTTCTCGTCAACGGGTAAGCGAGCGGAGGCTGAACGGATCGCGATACGTTTCCTGAATGGACAGATAGAGAAGCGAGGAGGCGGCGGCGGCGACGACGATGCCGATGAGTAGGACAGTGTGTCGCTGTCGTGCGCGTTGGGCCTCGTTCTTCTCCACGTGACCTGGTCACTGGCCCACTTTGATTTCTCCTGGTTTATCCGCTCCTTCTCTTCGTCATCTCTCCTTCTTTCCGTATTATCGTTACCCTCACTTCCCATTCCCTTCCTCGACGTTCCGTTCCCGCTTCGTCGTGTCTACCTTCGAAGAGAGGTCTCCACCTCTCTCTTCGATCGACGATCGGTCTTCATGGTCTTACGTTACCTCCACCATAAACGACCTCCACCACCGGTTCGTTCTTCGACCACCACCATCACCGCGATTCCTGGTCGAAGGCGCCGCTTATGATTTAGCCATGCGATTCCAGCACATGCCGTGGCACGAGGTACAACAGTCAGACAGGTACCATCCAGTTGACTAACCGGATGGACGAACGGTGCGCGGAAGAGATCGTTATTGCTATTAAGATCCCGTGAAAAAAGTTTCGATCGAACGTTGTTTCCAACTAGCAGTGTCCTGCGTCGAGCAATCGGCGAAAACGGCCGGTAGAAACGTTCGAAGATCGGTAAGGATCACAGTGTGTCGTGAATTGGGGACTCAGTGCACGAGTAGTTAGGATCCTTTTGTCGTAGACGAAATTTGGATTCTTCATCGGACGTTCAAAAGCGGCCGGTGTATGAATCGGGAACTAGGTGACGAAAGAAAGGGAAGTGGAAGAAGAAGAAGAGGATAGGTTCAGTGAAGAAGTGCGACACGTTGAGGAACTCGGGTGACAACGTGCGAACTTGATTAAAGACGTTCCCGTGTAACGTTGAGAAAGCTCGTGTTTGCTTCCGGACAACGACCGACGGAGGTTCTATCAAGGATTTCAGACGTTATGAGACGGTTTTAACGAATCGTTTGACGTATCACGGGATAACACGTTGCACGGTAAGCGCTCCTTTCTAACCCTTTGACACTTTATTCTGGGTCTAATATCCAATTAGGCAGAGGATTAATTAATAATCAAATTGCTATCTTCCATTGTTAATATAACAGTAATATCGAAGAATTAACGTGTTTGGTAATGGAAATCCTTCCATCGTCCCGATCACGAATTCGGCCCGCTCGTCTGATTCAAATTAAGGTTCATTAGTATTCCGAAGCAGTTATAAAACTCATTTCCAACAGTGCCCGCCGCCTCCATTAGCCCAGGCTCGATATACTGTTATCTCATCCCGTTTAGACGACAGTCGTACGAATTCGGTCGATTTCGCGAATAAAAATAATATTCTTCCATATAGCCGGCTAAATTTCTCGTTCCGACCCGATGAAACGGAAACGATACAATAAATATTAATGTAGAAAGTCTGTTCTGTGTAGACGAAAAAATGAAGAAAGAAATCGGTCGATTCGAGTCGCGTAGGATCGTTTATCGGAACCAGGACGTGCGATCAGGAATCAGTGCGATCGTACGGAAGGTAATCTGACCGTGGAGGCAGGAGAAAGCTCGGTTTCCGACTTTGGCCCGTAGCAAACGAGGTGATATACATAGAAGATCATTTGGCATGCTCCGCTGCCTCACCGCATCCTTCTTCCTTTTTTTCCTCTTTACCTATTCTCTTTCTTCCTTCACCTCTTCAACATGGATTTTATCCACGCGTCGTTACCTACGCGTTGCAGCTTCTTAAAGTCTCGTTTCGAGATATTTCAATAGTCATGGGTAATTACTTCGCCGTTCCTCTTTTCACGATCTATCGTCAAAGCGCTTGCCCGTAATGAATCTTCCCGTTCCGTCAATGTCAGCTGAAATTTCGTCCTGGATCGCTGTTAAGTTTCACCGGCTAATGAGGGATGAGCCGGCGAATCGATGACGCGGGTAATGACGTTAACCTCGTTCGTGTCGAAAATTGATCGAGCCTGCTCGTTAGAACGCTTTTATGACTCGGAGCTTTCGTTAACGACGGGGATGACCGTGGGTCATCGACGGGCTTCCCTCCAATTCTTCGCCGATCGAACGTGTCGGTAGTCCCGGTTCGAAACGCAAGGAATAAGATTCCTCGCGATGACCCCGAGTCGTGTCACCGACACACGGCTGCGCGTGTGTGTGTATACCTAACTTAGGTATGCCACCGCAGTGGGTAGTGGTAAGTTGGTAACGGTTGTCAGCGAGCAGACGGTTCGTGTCACTCTTTCCAATCGCGTTTGTTGATTTGCCCGTTTAACGCTCATTCACGAACCCTGTCGCTCTACTTTGACGAAACAATATGGATAATTGATTTGTATGGATCGATGGAAAAATTTCTCGTTAACGAGCGGCGTTTTCTTATCGATATTTCCAAATTTCGTGGAATTCCTTTAATTTCACCACTCGAATCACGAAGACGTCGCTTTGTAATGATCGGCTTCGTGACCAGCGTAGATTAGCCGGTTTAATACCTGCACGAATCGTTGGCCTACATTCCGGTACCACTTTTGCACCCTCTTAAAATGCACACGACGCACTGTCCCTTTCAAGTTGCCCCAAATAACTTAGTCGATTTTGACACGTAGCGAGGATAGAAAGTGCTTCCAGTTTAGCCTCGTCCTAACGTTTTCTTCGACTTTTCCTCCGGTTCGATACGGGCCACGGGTAAACTATCACTTTCTGCAATTCGTACGAAGCGAGATGATAGGCTGAACGGTCGTTCGACTCGAACCGTGATGATCGGTTTTGCACGAATGGCCGGGTTTTAAAGCGTTTCAAACGTTCGAGTGAAAGCAGAAAGCGTGTACGATACCGTTGTTTCGTGTTTCTTTACTGCTTTGCCTGTCTGCTCGCATCGGTTCATCGGATCATCCACTATTCGTTACCACGATCCCCAATTTTTTAAAATTCTAAATCACATTGGTACCGAATGGAAATAAATTGAAAAATAGAACAATCCTATTTTTAATGATTGCAATTATGGTTTGGCTGTCCGACTGTAGCAATGATCCATATAATAGCAGTATTTCTACTGCGACAGTCAAAGTATCAAGTCCACAGCGCGTCAGACAATAGAACGATCGAGCTAGTTTTTCTCGGTGACAAAGACGCGGAACAGTTGCAAAAGGTAAACGTTCGTGGTCAGATTTACTCGATTCAATTCCGAGTAAAGAAAGGAAGGCGAAGAGGACAAAGATGACGAGGAAACGTCTGCCCGTTGGCCGGCGAGGCCAACCCAATCAGGTCACCCAGATCCAATAATGAAGAAGAGTCGAACCGTGGGCTTTCTCCGAGGTCCGCGCGTACGTGCAGAATCCTATGCATACCTGTATGCTCCACGCATTCGCGCGAGTTGACGAACGGCCAATGAACGGCGAAGAATTTCGTATCCTACACTTTGACTCCTTACCTTAGGCCATAGAGTCGCGAGATCGTGATCGTGTCCCATGCTTTCGTGCTCATACACCCGGTGTACCCTTCCTGTATGCATCGCGATACGTGTCGTCGTTTGCAGAACCAAACAACTGGAGATCGTTTGTCGTACAGCTGGTTAAACACGAGGGAATAGCTCGAAGCAGAATGGAAAAAATGAGAGATGTAACGGGACAACTCTGCCGGACGAATTTTTATGGTACCTCGGATCTTGGGTGCAACATTTTTCATGTTGTGCAAGAGGATCGAGACGTATACGAGACGTGGTCGTTTTATGGGTATCTTGCTATGAATTCGTAATAGAATTGATGTTTATGGCGAGGGAATTTATAGATAATTTAGCATGAATTACATCGAAAGGGAATGTCCCAGGCTTCGAGAGTTTGCCCTGCAATTTTCACTTATTCGCGATGTCGACACCTGTCGAGTATAATTTTAAAAGAAGACATAAACTTCACTGGGTGATAACAGGGAATCGTGTTTGGATAAACGTGCAGGGGTCTGCGTGCCACGAGCTTTGCTTTCAATTTATTGCCACGGTGTTCCGTTTATCCACGTTATGGTACATGAAACTACTTTTAGCTATCATGAAGATTTATCCTCCGGGACACATTAGCATAGATTCAGAGGAACATGGAACGCAGCTACGTTCCTTGAACCCGAATTCACGAAAAGCAGTCTTTCCAAATCTTTTATTTGAAGAAATTCAAAATAAACTCGGTCGCAGAAGCTTCAGTTTAGATCACAGTTATCTCGCGCGAAGGTGAGGATCGTTAACGATAATTACCTTCGTCTTCTCCTGAAGACGTTTTTATCGCGATCGACGGTGCTTCGAAATCGAGCACCGAGAAAACGGAACAGTTCGAAGGAAAGTGATTTCCGGGTATTACACCTATCTCGTATCGGGCGTGAACGAACGAAAGGGAACGATTGTCACGTTATCAGTCGTTAAATGTTCTCGCAGGAGTTCGCAATTATTCGCGGCGGACAATGAGCATGCTGTAATCGAGCCCGGTAATAGGAAGAAATACTTTCTCCGTGAAATCGAAGCGTTACATCAAACTATTTGTATTTTTAACTTTCTACAATATCTATACTGCTGCGTGTCGCTGATGATTTGCGAGCAACGGAAAACGAATTCAAGGCAGATTTCATTTTTACCGCTTCGACGAATTGTCGCGGCACGTAACTGTGCGTGCACGTAATGACGCATTCCACGATGAAAATAAACGAGAACGACGATGGATAACACGAGAAATTGATAATTGATAGTACCGGTATCTTCCTCCGGTGTCAATTTCCAGGAGTTCTATTAAAAGAATGAATTAGCATAAAATATAAAGAAAATCGAGCGTCGAGAATCAATCAAAATACAAAGCTTCAAGATGATGTGAATTTCTCAGTTCTGGTAAGATTGTGTAATTTCTTTCTTGAAGAAATAAATAACACCGTTCGGAATAATTGGAGAATGAAAGAATAGAATAACCAGGGGGAATTGGTAACTGGGTTACCGGGTGTCTTCTCGAGGCGATCATCTTCTTACTCTTCGTCTTCTATCTCACGGTCCGTTTCAGTAAGATCAGTCCCTTGTATAATTATTTATTCCTCCTTTCTCACATCCATCGCATTACGGCTTCATGCGATAGGTAGAACACCTCGTACTCTACTGGGCTCTCTCTGACTGTTATAACGGGATTTTGGAACACGTAGGGACATCGTGTGCTCACCTTCCAGACACGCGTGTACCCGTGAGCGTGTAAATCTCCTCGTGAGATGAGGAAAACCGAGATGACGAAACAGCATCGCGGTAGTTTGCTCGGTTCATTTGAAGTACCGTTTATCTTTTGTCACCTGCCCGCTATTTCCTCCTTTTAATTGACTCGTTAAGGATTAAAATGATGCTTGAGCTGCTACGTTGAATAATTAAGAAATTCAAGCTATAGGCGTGTACAAATTTCACCCCCTTTCTGAATACTGAATAAAATTATGAAATAAATAACTCCATTGTTTAAGATAATTATAATTATTATCTATGACCTCTTCGCTAATACTCCCGTACCGTTATAAAAGGTAGCAAAGGATATTCAGTGATTAATTCACTCGACAACTGATGTAATTATTAAACAGTTTCTTTTGTGTAATTTATCTTCTTTCAGTATTAATAATAGAATCCTTTGTTGCAGATGGCTATCGGGAAGAATATCCACTTGTTCCTCGTCATCCTTTCTTCGACGTCCGTCATTTCACACTCTCACGTGCCCGAAGCCGCAGGTAACAATCGTGTTGCGTAATAAATTGACAGTTGTAAATAAAGAATGAATTACGATTAAGATACATACGTGCCAGGGATTGTATTCAATTTAAGAAATTATAAAAGAAATTCAAGTTCAACGATCTTTATCTCCAGGAGGCGCGAAAGTGATTAAAAACCGCGTGCTAATTAATCGCCCAATAAACCTAGAAACTTGATGACCATTAAACCTGCTCTAATTAAACAATTCAGCTCAACTAGTTTACAGATATCTTTCTTTTGAAATTCACGAGACTGGTTTGAAAATTCTTTCATAAAATTGCCAAGTATGTGTGTCACTTTGTGTCGATCGAGAACGCTCGAGCGTGCATTCGAAATAAGATTCGAGCCTGTATGAACATGGAATTCGCGACTTTCGAAAGGAAGTGAGACGTAAGTGGAATTCGGTGTCAGTGTTGGCACGTGAAATTCTAAAAAGCCCGATGCTCGGCTCGGGTAAACAGGAGACGATCGTCCTATTCAAACGCGCCCGCTTTTTCAATGACTGCAATTGGAGGGAATGATTATCTGGGAACACGTTCAGCCGGAAAAACACGCGTGGGAAATTGCGTGTTTGTTCGACAGCGTTGACACGCACAATTACGGGATCGCAAACAATTCGCACGAGCCGTGTTTTGCCGGTCAAGATCATCGTCGAACCGTGTTGAATGGCAGTTTCCACGCGATTGAGACTTTTCATTGACCCCCGACATTTTCTTCCTTTCATGACGAAGAAAAGTGTAACGCGCGTTGATAAGTATCGATTCGTTCTACAATAAAGTACTTCATGCGTGTTTGTGTAATTTTAAAGAGTAGATACTCTTTCAACCCTTCTACTAATGAAATCATTCGAAAACAGTCTTATCAGTAAGTTGTTTGTAAATAAGGCTCGTGCGCATCACGTAATGTTCCCTTTCCGAAAAACGAATAATTCAGAAGATAATTGCTTCGTCGGATTAAAATGGAACATTCTGTATAATTAGTCCACAATTCATATTCATAACAAAAATGATTGTGTGCATAGTGAAACTCTGAGCCGTTATCCAAGCAGCACGCAATATTCTAATTACCCTGTGTTCGTGCTACCGTATATTAAACACACAATCGATACGACACGGTTTGTACTATCGTCATCCCTGTAGTTGTTAATTAAAATCCGTTGATTAATGAAATTAAATATCGGTAAAGGTATCAAGTTGCAAGCTCTATCGAGTGCGAATATTTTTATTTATAATCGAGGTAATAATACATAAAAGCAGGAGAAACTTCCATTAAAATAAATTCATAAAATCTATAATGATGAATAAATTGATCGTTGGGTCAGAAGTTCATGACAGGTTGAATCGATATCGTTTCGTGACACGGTTCGATGTTAAACGAAAGTCCGTGAAAAATAAAGAAAAATATCTGGAACGCCGGAAGAATACTGACAAACAGTTCGGCCAATTCACAGAGTAGGTCATTATATCGGTAGTATGTAGGCATATAAGGAGGCACGTGCGAAGCCTACATGCTTGCTCGCCTATATCTTAGTCACCTGAGCATAACCGATCACTTTGTACGTCGACTTCAATACAAGATTTAAGAAAAAGAAAAAAATTTTCGTGATTCCATTCATTTCGTATTCTTCCATCGTTGGAATCCATTGAAAATTTTCGCTCGTCCCCAAAAAATAAGCGTAACAATTGCTCTTACACGCTCGTGACCCACGGTTGAACAACCGATTTCTCTTATAAGTCAAAGAAACAGAATTTGGGACAACTGTTCCTGATTTGCATGTCCGACTAACAGGTCGAATACCAAACGAGTTCACTTAGTTTCGTTTTCGACTCGTTTGTTGAGAACCGTTGTACATTCACCGTCTAATTACTACACCGTGATTAGAATAATTAGAGATACAAGTGTATTGCCAGTTGGCTCGAATTTGAACCGATAGTTAACAAAATTCGAAGCCAATTCCAATGCACTTGCACTCTATCCGTGATCCTCACAGATATTCTAAAACAACTCTTCTTTATTTTACAGGTAGAAGGTTGTTCGGTGGGTACAGGATAGTCCCAAAAGCGTGTCAACCGACGCTTCCAACCCGAGCGAATTCAAACGAGCCAACACTATGCATGTTCAACTACGAGTGTTCACGTAGAAATGGAAAAGTAGTCGGCGCGTGTATGGACGGTTTCCTATTCGGCGCGTGTTGCCAGCTGCCGTCGAAAATCAGCAGCGACGGTGACAAAATTTCATTCACCGATGAACTGTTCAATCTGCACGAAATCGATCACGTCCCAGATATACCGATCCTCTTAAACTCGGATGGCACACCGCTCGGAATGACGATCTCTCAAGACAGCACCGTTAAAACCGAGACGTCCGGGACATCCAATCATCCCAATAACGAAGGAACCACCTACACCAAGATTTCAACGTTCGACGCGCCTTCTAGCACCATAAAAGCACCGTCAACTGGTGCACACCACGAGGACATCGTCGAGAACGCGGAGAAACCTCAATTACCGGCTCAGCCAGACTTAAGTCACCTGGAGGAAGATTTTCAGGCTCTGTTGGGCCAGCAGAACGTGTTGGACGATTTAGCTCTTCCTGGACTGTTGAGTCATTCCGACTCGAACAATGACATTCAGAATCATCAGGACAATTCGGCTGTTAATCCGGTCACCACGCTGCTGAGTCCTGATCAGATACTTCAGATAGCTGATCCAGTGGATCAGTTGCCAGCTTTGTTCTCTCAAGGTTTGGGTCAGAATAACCACAGTTCAGCCGATACCATATTGTTGAACGAGAATGGAACCACACTGAACGAGACGCATAACCCTGACGATTTGTTCAAGCCTACCGCAGAATCCAGCACCGAGGACAGGGTCGTTGAAACTCAGAGCACCACTCAGAGATCAAAAGTAACTGAAGGTGTAATGGAGACGAGGAAACCTTCTTCAGAGACCACTTATCAGGCTAGTTCTACGAGTCAATGGTTGAAGTTCCCTGCATCCTCGGTATCCGACACCATGCTTTCTGATTCTGATGATCACAAGTTTAGTACTTCCTCGATGACGAGATTACCGGTTGTTACCCAGATGTACGCCAACACGCAGAGGCTCACCACCGCTTCCTCCATCCTGGAGACTGCCATGGACAATTTCGAGAAGATCAGCACGGTAGAGGAGAGGGTGTCGACGAAGTACGTGGATGCTCTAAGTTCGAACGATGATAAAACCACCACGCCGATGAGTACTTTAAGCGATAAAAAGGAGGAGTTGATCAGGGTGCCTACTATCACTTATGACACGTCCTCAGGGAACAAGAAGGACGATGATGTAGATAAAGAGGAGCTGGCGATCAATCATATCATATCAATATTGAACGATACGAAACCCGGTGCTGGTACCACTATTCAAACCCCAAATTCGTCCATCAACAAATGGGTCAGCATCGATGAAACCTCGAAGCCATCCCTGGTCAGGATCTCTACAACGAGACCCACGAGTGGACCCTCTTCGACTTTCCCTTACACGTTCTACAAGCCAGGACAATCCTCGAATTATTATAGCTACGAAACAGTGCCCACTGAAACGACCTACTCTTCCTATCCAACTTCAAATTCGTATTCTTCAAGGCCGTCGACTCAGTCGACCTTCTCCAGTTATTCCACCAAGACGACCACGAATCCTCCTGCTCCTACTGTGATAGTTCTAGGTCCACTCAACACCGAGTACACCACCGAAATCGCCCAGAAGATCATCACCAAGAAACCAGTGACTGATTCCGTCAGACCTACCTCGTCCTTCAGACCTACCTCGGGACCCTTCAGACCTCTCACCACCAGAAAGCCCAGCGTCTCTACCACCATAACCCACAACATCAGCACGGTGATTTCGAACGTGGCCACGAATAACGTCGTCTCGACCAGTTTCTTCAGCGTTAATTTAAAGGACGGGACCACTTCGAAGCCAACGGTGAGCAACAACCTCAGCACAGAGGCTGCTGTCTTAGAGAATGATACTGAACAGAATTCTGAGAAGATATCGACGAAGAGACCTAACGTTTGGACCACTTCTTCTTGGTCCAGTAAACCAAGCTTCTATTTGAAACCATCGACGCCATCGGACGAGAACATGACACCTGTCGATACTATAGTCTTCAAAGAACCTGTCGTTTCGACCACAATCAATTTCAAGGCGACCACGTCGGTGCCTCATTGTGACGAAGAGACAGCAGCACCAGATGACTTGATCAACTTCCCACCTGTTCGAAACCCGAACTTTAATACCTCGACGCCCATCGTTCAACACGAGAAACCGACCATCGTGGAGACTTTCAATAATACAGGCTATCCCGATATCGAGATTATCAGCGAGAATGATATTCCAACACCCACCTTCATCGAGGATGATGTCTTGAATAATAAAGTCGATACCTTTGTGAATAAGATTGTTCAATCGCTACAAGGCAATTTTCAGGTAGAATTATTTTTTATATTACAAATTAATTGCGTTTCTTATATATAATTAATATACTAATCTTATAAATATTTTCAGGATCTCAAAGATATCGTGTACAATCGTGTCAACGCGACCACGGCTGCTCCATCCACGGTGACAAAGAGACCAGCGACCACCACGAGGAAACCCGTGCGAAGACCAGCGACTACTGCGAAGCCTTCGTACACGACGACGAAGAAACCAGCCACCACGAAGAGGCCAGTTAGTCGTCCAACATCCTCCAGGCCGTCGGTGTCGGAGAAACCAGTTCGTCCGACGAAACCGACTACTGCGAAACCGAAACCGACCACGGTGTCCAGTGCGACCACGAGGAGACCCCAGGTTACAACGAAACGTACGAAACCGACTAGAAGACCCACTACAACGCCAGCGATAAGCACCGAAGCGATAGTCGCTGACGAAGACAGCAGCATTTCGAACAACATCGAAACTACCACTACCCCACAGATCACATCGTCGAACGATTTTCGTTCACGTGAGTATTTGCACCTTCCATGATTTTCAATTTTCAGATTTTCATGGTTCCAATTGTTTTAATAAAGTTACTGTGATATAAGGGTCGATACTTGTGCTTGATTTAAATTTTATAAATGTAGTGTAAGGACAAATATTTCTAATCCAAATCCCAAATTCCATAAGCCTTCAATGTCTATTTCATTTGGTTTCTTGGAATTATCGCATGATTGTATTTCCTCAACGTTGTTTATTTATTAATCATGTATACATTTATTTTATTTTAGAATAAAAGACAGAAAAAAATATGTGGTTTTTGTGTTGTCCATTGCAATCACTCGCTTCTTGCTCGATTGTAACAGGGTGATTAACATTTTGCAGAATGCGGTATAAGACCTCTGATTAAGTCAGGTAGAATCGTCGGTGGTAAAGCAGCGACTTTTGGCGAATGGCCGTGGCAGGTTTTGGTTCGCGAGGCCACTTGGCTTGGTCTTTTCACGAAGAATAAATGCGGAGGTGTTTTGATCACTGATAAATACGTCATCACTGCAGCTCATTGTCAACCAGGGTAAATAACAGTCTTCGATTTACATTCTATTCAAGTCAGACCTGGAGTAAATATCTGGACGAATTTTCTGCAGATTTTTGGCAACTTTAGTAGCTGTTTTCGGAGAGTTCGATTTGTCAGGTGAATTGGAATCGAAACGCAGTGTGACCAGGAACGTTAGACGAGTTATAGTGAATAGAGGCTACAATCCAACGACTTTTGAAAGCGATCTGGCTCTTTTGGAACTGGAATCGCCGATACAATTCGACGTTCACATCGTGCCCATTTGCATGCCCGATGATGGTATAGATTTTACTGGTAGAATGGCCACGGTTACCGGTTGGGGACGATTGAAATACAGTGAGTACATCTGATTCTGGTAGTCATAATCTCACCAGTTTGTACAAATAATCCCAAGTTTTTCGTTTTGAATAATTTACAGATGGCGGAGTACCTTCCGTTCTGCAAGAAGTCCAAGTGCCCATAATAAAGAATTCCGTGTGTCAAGAGATGTTCCAGACTGGTGGACATTCCAAGCTGATTCTCGACAGTTTCTTGTGCGCTGGTTACGCCACTGGCCAGAAAGACTCTTGCGAGGTATTTTTTTGCGTAATCTGATGTACCACTGGAAACCATCAACTTCCCGTATCATTCGTTTCTTTCGTAAATTCGCAACGGTATCGCATTGTTGGATTGACGTTTTTAGGGTGACAGCGGTGGACCATTGGTGATGCAACGACCCGATGGAAGATGGTTCTTGGTGGGCACCGTGTCTCACGGAATAACCTGTGCCGCGCCCTATCTTCCAGGTGTCTATATGAGGACGACTTACTTCAAACCTTGGCTGCACAGCATCACCGGGGTCTGAGGACCAGGAAATCCATTGATTTTCTGGACACTTGATGGGCACTGACGATTCCGTGCCACCTGTATAAATGTACAAAGGAAGACTAATTTATTTCCTTCGGACTAGATTGAGGAATACCAGTTAAGAGATATTAGAACTAAACGAACACGAATACGTTTCATTATAGTATCGGGTCATCTCATCTCAGGGTCCATATTCCATTCTTCAGACCATCTTTGTTAATTGAAAAAATTGAAAAACTAATACTTTATTCGATATGAATCATGACATTATTTATAGGGTGATCTGGTACTTGCGATTTCGAATAACCTCTGTTTAATTATATTTGAAGAATGTTGAACAGTGAAATTTTGTTGTTGTTGAACAGACATTGTTTTTCAAGAAGCAATCGAGTATTTAATCTGTATCCATCGAACGTGTTGTGTGTTCCCTGTATGTACATATACGTGTTTCACGTACTATACGTATAGAACTACGAGCCTTATTTATTTCGTTGTTAGCTGTTATTTATTAAACTCATTTTTATACGAGATAACAATGTTTTACTTTTCAGCCTTACCACCCTAATCAACTAGACTCTAGCCTAGTTAAAAACATTTTTACGTTTCACGCGAAGACAAACTTATCAATCAAGATTAAAACTCTTCGAATTTCACTGTACCAGCAGTACTGCGATAATCAACCTCCCGTGCGTGTTAATGTTAATAAGTTTAATCGTGGATGAAGTTTTCTTGGAAGTTTAAAACCTGTTACGTTGATCAACACGCGACAGTTAATCCTAAGTAGTACAGGTACACGATAAAAGTGTACAATGTGTTTGTTCGTCAGGTGGAGAAGTCACTCAAGAATAATGAATAAATATGTTCAACTCTGGTGAGTAATCCGACGGAACATAAAGCGTAATACGAACGAAATACATACAGGGGTGACTTCATCCCTTTAATTTTACTTGAAGGATAGTGTAGATCTTGATTCTTGGAAGAATAGAAAATTGCACAAACCGTGATTTGTTGCATATTATAAAAATAACTTGTACATGCAACGTAAGCAATGTACTTTGGCATTTCCATAAACAGGTGATCGTTTATGCGGTTCAAACATGTTTACAGAAATCTTCAGAAAATACCTGTTCCTAAAGTTATTGCGAACAATTTGTCGAAATGAAATTTAACAGAATAACGAGCACCCTCTTTACTGCGAAATGTACACGCAAGTGTATTATTAATGAATCTCCTACAGAAGAAATATATAGAGCAGGATCGACCGCCAGGTAGAGCATCAGGACACGTCGGATCAATATGTTCAAGAGAGACCGAAACAACGGCGATCTACTTGGAACAACGAGGAAAGAGCTAAACACCTACACGAAAGTGTGCCCAGTGAATGGCGCTGTTCTATCCTTCGCTGGGGTGCGATCGCAATTTTTCCTTTACCCTTAAACGAAAATTATTAACCATTAAAGTACCATTTGCACAAACAAGAACTTACGACTACGAGTTTAATCAAGCTTGTAAACAATTTTGCGATTTCACACGATATTTGCACTTCTCTGAACAACAAAACGATCCTGGCTATGTACCATTTCCATCCGCGATTGCAAATTTACAAATCAAACAAAATCTCTCTGGCAGGAAGATTCAAAGCAAACAAACGGTACCACCTCCCCTCGTTAATTCAACAATCTGTATATATTCATATTTTAATAATGAAATGAAATATGAAGATGTTTCTTTTCATATTTGTTTCCGTGTTATGAATAACACATAAAAGAATGAAAAATCTGAATGAAGAAAATGTCACCTAGGTCGTGTGCGTAAAAAGCTCGGCTGTCGCGCTTGCGCCGATGTTTGTACGAGCTTGTACAAGGGAAACCGGAACGACGTAAGAGTATAGATTGCCAATGCTAGCGGAGCTTGGATTCAGTCCTCCGGCAAACTCCATCGAGGACTTGTTGATCCCGTGAGCAAGCACGAAACGCAGCTGATCCTTCCTGGTTGACCTACCAAGAAACACCGGGCAAGAATTAGAGTGACTAGGAATCTCGTGAGTTCAATAATTATTTTTTCATTTCTATTTCTACCACTCTCATCAATTATCAAATTATTAGCACATTCCTTGTTGCATAATTTCGAATCATTCATTGACGATGGGTGAAAAAGGTATGGCACACTTTCGCGCAATCAATTTATTGCAAGGGTAGTTATTTTATTTTTAATCTTTTATGATCTAAAAGCGCCTTCTAAGCTGAGGTTTAATTAACCCTCGGCGACAGGTCGCTGAGACGGCGATAAATTTAATTTAATTTTAGACTCCTTCAGATGACAGCAATTAGCGTAGTAAAAGATATTCAGAATTAATTTTTTCATATAATTTGCTATCTCAAATTATTAGTGTGATCTTATATTATTCAAAATTGTCTTCGTTCTTAATTATTTTAATTTAATTGAACTCGTAGTAGAACAACGTGTTAATTATCGTTGGCTCGAAGTAACGATTGGAAATCTTACTTAAATTTCAGAGGTTTAGGAAACAGCAGCCTTTAACGCGACCAAAGATGCACACGTGTTTTGCAGTGACCGTTGTCGTTTTAGCGATCACGGTACACTTTGGTGTCGAAGGATGGGGTGGTTTGTTTAATCGTTTCAGCCCGGAAATGCTGTCGAATCTTGGCTACGGAAGTCACGGTGACTACATGAGCAAAACGGGACTGTATCAGGTTAGTATCGTTCTTTTCATTTCATAACTAGCTCCAACTTCTTCTGATTTCTTAACAAAAATAGCTGGCTGCAATTTTGCTGCAGTAGAGTCGGCACACGATCGATAACATTATTCCCGCGTAACTGTATCCACTTACGTGCCAACCGCTTGCAATCCTCGCGAGAGAAGTGTCATTAAATTTGCTTTGCCGTCGGCAAAGAATCAAATGAAAATTGTTAGCTGCTCGTTAAACGATCCCTCGAGTTCTCTATTCAAATACAAGAGGGAAGGTTTTTAGACCGTCGCCGTTGACCCGAATGCGTCTAAGGGTTGTGCATAATTCATTCGTAACACGTAAATCATTCGTAGACGTGTACGGGTGTAAGAGTCAATTTACGACAAGCAAAGACACGACCTGCTCCACTTTTCTTTCTGCCACGCGATATTTTAATCGCGTGTCCGTTTGTTACCGGGAATTCTCTAACTTCCGTTTTCATTCAAGCGACCATTGTCGGCTGGATATGGGAATTCTTATGGAGAATCGTTAGAAGACGTGGTGCCGTGCTTCGAGAGAAGATGCACCGCTAACGAGCACTGTTGTCAGGGCTCTATCTGCGTGAACGTTGATGGAGGTAATTTTTACTCCTTTTTTTTATATGATCCACCCCATATAAAAATCCTAGTTACGTCAATATTTCCCTGTACACCTAAGTGCAACGTAGGAATCTCTTGATTAACACTTTCCATCCGATTTGGGATGCGTGACAGCTGTTACGCTGATTTTAACCGAGATTAGAGGTAGAAACTTGCTGTCACTTGCTCTGGGTCTTGGAAACACTTAAGAAAATTCTTCAGAAAGCCATGGAGTGTTAGGAGAGTTGGGGTAGTCAGAGAGAGCCTACGTTGCACACCTCGAACTCTAATAACACTTACTTTTTTTCTGTTCCAGCAATGGGTCATTGCGTGTACGACTTGGGACAGAAACAGGGTGAATTATGCAGGAATGACAACGACTGCGAAACTGGACTGATGTGTGCCGAGATAGCCGGTAGCGAAACTCGTTCCTGTCAACCACCGGTCACTGCTAATAAACTGTATAGTAAGTATTAATAACAGGTCTATTACCAAAGGTTTTAAAGCGGACTAGGTATTAAGGCATTAGCCTTTGTTCTTTTGATATTATTCAGGGGTGGTTTTAGACACCTTTAGACCCTTGATTCTTTTGAATATCCTTTGCATAAATTTTATTAGAAACTTGGTATAATAGAAAAATATTAGCATGTAATCGGCCCTTGATGGGTAATTAAGATACTGTGGTAACCATAAGGGTAAAGGAACATAGGGGTGATCGATAAAGGTCAACTGGAAAACGATTACGTCAGAGCGATAAGCTTTTACGTAAGTCGTTTGCTTATAACTTTTAAAACATTGTACTATAATAAAAGAGAATCTAATTAATTTAAAATGCCAAAAATATTGAGCAAGCCTTCTTTTCATATTTCCTAATATTATGTCATCGCACACTTTAAAATGGTACCAGCAGCGCCATCTAATGATGCCCATGCAATCAGAAAACAAAAAGTTGCTTTCTCCAAATTCAAAACGAAAATTGTTCTAGATGAGGAGTGCAACATGTCTGGGGAATGCGATGTCACTCGTGGTTTGTGCTGCCAGCTTCAAAGACGTCATCGACAAACGCCAAGAAAGGTACCTTTTCTTTTCTAATGAATTCATCTAATTTTATGGTTGACTTAATTGCTGAAGAGGTTCTAATTTTCTGTTAGGTTTGTGCATATTTTAAAGATCCTCTGGTATGTATTGGACCAGTCGCGATGGACCAGATGAAGTCCGTTGTGCAGTACACTTCCGGTGAGAAGCGTATCACCGGACAGGGAAATCGACTTTTCAAACGAGTTCCTTTCGCCTAAGAATTTCACACGAATCGAAGAGAACGGGAGGAGTGTCTACATTAATTAAATTCTGTCCTCATTATTGAAAGTAAAATCCAATCTAAGTCTTTCGAAGTTCTCCTGATCCCAGATTCTTCTCTGCCACCGTAAACATTTCATAATTTTCATCATTGCGAGAGTGGTAGGAGAATCTGGAAACAACGTAAACGCGCCTTCCAAATCATTTTTCTTTAAATATTACGACTGACAAACACATATCATAATCATAAGGTAACATATCAATGAGAAGATTTATGTACGCAGAGGCTAATATTAATAATTATTAACAAACAACGTGTACAGGGTATACTTCAAGAAGAAATAAGAAAGTATATCATTCTTTTCATTCCTTGAATGTTGTTTTTGAGAAAATTAGAGTTTTAAAAATTGAATAGGAATTGAATAAATAAAAAATAGATAACGATAGAAGTAGAAAAGATAGATAAATGAATCTCTATTTCTCATAAACCGAAATGATTAGAAAATTTAATTTCTTTATTGGTTTACTTCGACATAATTATTTTGCAGTAAATATGCGACTGAAGAAATAAATTTTTTGCCCTGTACACGAGCAAAACTTTTCCTGAATTTATTCTTAAGACTTCTACTCGAATTACTCAAACGCACACGGAACAAGATTCTCATTCTTTTGTTTCTCAGAGAAACATCATTCTTGTTATCAGTAGTAGTGGAAAGAAATTGATGATTAGAACGACATTATATATTAATAAGATCAATGTTTCGAATTTAATTGGAGAAAAAACACTTTAAACAAGCTTCGTCGGTGTCTAACAAACGTAACTTAATATGCATCGTGTCGTGAGGTTTAAAAGTATTTTAATTACATATCAATGAAATTTCTGCTTATCGTAATATATATTCCAAAAAATAATTGAAAGTATACGGTGTGTACGTAGACACATTAAGTAGCAAATGATTTCTTTCTATACGTGAGAATCGCACAATTAAAACGCTTACCGCGTGAATCATTCGATCGAATACCAGTAATTGATTCGCTTTTAAGCGTTACGTTAATTAGTAATATAATTAAAAGAATCTTTCTATGTGTGAGAATCGTTACGTTAAATGGTAATTAGAAAAAAAAGAGTTACGTGAATAATCATGATCGTGAAGATGAAACACACGAACGAAACAAATGTTGAAAACATTTTCCGATGCGTAAAGTACCTGCTGCGAAAAATTTTTGGACAAGAAAAGCTCGCTTCTATGCCATTGGTGCTAGTCATCGAGTGTCCAAAACACACACAAAATAAAGAGAGTAATATATTTCTAGTTACACGTTATTAATATTATTACTTCCAACGTTGACCTGTTTATCTAATAAGGGGAAACTCGTAACATATCATGCCTAATCCATTAAGGGAATCTTAAATGTGACATGTTACTACAAGATATATATCTAACTGAAATTATATTTTTATCTTTCGATCGATATGTATACTTAAATGCTATATATACACATATTTACATAGTATTCATATATTTTCCGGATGCGTATATCTCTATATAAAATAATGTTACTACCCTCTGATGCGTCGTGCGTCGTCTCTAAGGGTTTATCGATTAGATGATCTTTATTTCAAAAGAAATGATTTGTATTAATTGTATCAATTGTCACTTTACTCCTTGCCTCTTTGTACTAACATTTTCGTCTCGAATAATTTATAACGATAGTTGCTTTTAGTCCTCGAATCCTACTGTTAATTTGTAAACCAAAGAGACGAGAATGAGTCAATGAACTGAAACTAATACATATCATAGGATAAGTAAATTTCCCGAAGGAAGATTTGGAAAACTTTTTTCCATCTATTGTTTAAACGTACGACTCATTAGGGGACTACAGCCGTTTCCGGCTCGAGTCAAAAGTACCTCTGTCAAATGAATTAATTCCAGCATAATTATATATGTGTAACTACGTATATGTAATGTTTAAAATTATACTACAGAGTTGAAAATAGTTTAATGTGAAATAAATTGTGATGCATACGAAACAGTTAATTCTGCTTTTCCCATTCTTTTTGTAAATAACCCTTCATTTGGTTTATTATATTTCTGCGTCCCTCATATCTATGCATCTCTTACATGTCGGACCTTTCTGAATACTTACCTTATCTTACTTACCTTACCTTTTTGAATTTTTTACGTCCCTGCATCTCTTACATTCCGTTTTTTTTTTTTTTTTTTTTATTTTAACGTGGTGGAAATCTTCAGAAAGACACCTCCAGCCCCTCTGGGGAGGGGCCAGAGGTAGTGTGGGATTTTTACCCACTAAAACCACCACGGTGGCCTGCACTGGGGCTATAGGGAGGGCTCCGGGATCTTTTACGAACACACCGGCACCCCCGCGCCCCTGACCGCCCCAGCAAAGCTCCGCCGACATCGGGGGCCACACCCGATGCCGGCACTCCTCGGGCCGCGTGCAGTGGAGACCAGAGCCCCAGCCCCGGCTTCCTGCGACCCTTTGGCCCCGCTTATCCCTTACATCCCTGTTTTCTTTACAACCCTGCATCCCTTACATCTCTACATCCTTTACACATTCCTTATATTCCAACAACCCTTATATCCCTGCATCTCTTATATCCCTGCATCTCCCACATCCCTGCATCACCATCCTTATACTCCTTGTCATCCGTATCGCCCACATGTCCACATCCTTTATATGTCTGCAACCCACACACATCTCTTAAAATCGTGCAAAATTTAGTTCCAATTTTGTCCACCAGAGGGCGCTAAAGTTATTCGTGTTTTAGTTCCTTTTTTCGCCAGTAGAGGGCGCTGTATTTTCGGGAAAATATTAGTTCCAATTTGGTCCGCCAGATGGCGCTAAATTTATTCGTACTTTAGTTCCTTTTTCGCCGCTAGAGGGCGCTGTATTTTCGGGAAAATATTAGTTCCAATTTTGTCCACTAGATGGCGCTAAATTTATTCGTACTTTAGTTCCTTTTCGAGCCGCTAGAGGGCGCTGTATTTTCGAGAAAATATTAGTTCCAAGTTTGTCCACCAGAGGGAGCTAAATTTATTCGTACTTTAGTTCCTTTTCGAGCCGCTAGAGGGCGCTGTATTTTCGAGAAAATATTAGTTCCAAGTTTGTCCACCAGAGGGCGCTAAATTGATTCGTACTTTAGTTCCTTTTCGAGCCGCTAGATGGCGCTGTTACAAACGCCGAAAGCGTAATTTCGAGGATGTAAGTGTTAAAGGGATGAAAGGCACCGCAGAATGTAGGGAATAGAGTGTTTGTGGGATGCAGGGCTATAAGGGAAGCAGGTTTGTAAGAGGGCAGACATTTAAGAGACAGGGAGATGTAAGGGATTCAAGGGTGTAAGGGATTGAAACGTGTAAAGGATGCAAGGATATAAAGAAACCACGGATGTAAAGGGTACAGTGATATAAGGAGCGCTTGGATGAAATAATGCAGGGCGATAAGGGGTGTAGAGATATAAAGAAATCAGGGATATAAAGGATGCACATGGGAGTAATAATCAACACGTTCGTCCGCCTAATTAGTTTATTCAATACTCTAAGAAGATAAATACAGCAAATTAAAAGAACACAGAAAATAAAATAAAGGTATATGTATGTTTAGAAAGTAGATCTACGCCCCTTGGCGCATACCGAATGTCAATATGCAGAGTATCAACCGGGCTTCGGGGTCCTTAACACCTAAAGATGATTTTAAGTCGATGCGCAGAGAGAGTCACCGAGGTCCCTGATACCCCAAGTGATAATTTGTCAGCGTGCAGAGAAAGTCGCTGGGGTCCCAGACACCCCAAAACGATATTAGAACGGTGCTTAGAGAGTCGCCGGGGTCCCAGACACCCCAAGATGTATTCGTGACGGCGCGCAGAAAGAGTCACCGGCGTCCCTGACACTCCAAGTGATAATTTGTCGGTGCGCAGAGAATGTCGCTGGGGTCCCAGACACCCCAAAACGATATTAGAACGGTGCATAGAGAGTCAGCGGGGTCCCTGATACCCCGAGAGGACTTTTGTACGCGTACAGAGAGTCATTGGGGTCCCAGGCACCGCAAGATGTATTCGGTCGGCGCGCAGAAAGAGTCACCGGGGTCCCAGACACCCCAAGTGATAATTTGTCGGTGCGCAGAGAATGTCGCTGGGGTTCCAGACACCCCAAAACGATATTAGAACGGTGCTTAGAGAGTCAGCGGGGTCCCTGATACCCCGAGAGAACTTTTGTACGCGCACACAGAGTCACCGGGGTCCCAGGCACCCCAAGATGTATTCTGTCGGCGCGCAGAAAGAGTCACCGGGGTCCCAGACACCCCAAGTGATAATTTGTCGGTGCCCAGAGAATGTCGCTGGGGTCCCAGACATCCCAAAACGATATTAGATCGGTGCTTGGAGAGTCACCGGGGTCCCTGATATCCCAAGTGATAATTTGTCGGTGCGCAGAGAATGTCGCTGGGGTCCCAGACACCCCAAAACGATATTAGAACGGTGCTTTAAGAGTCACCCGGGTCCCTGATACCCCTAGTGATAATTTGTCGGTGAGCAGAGAAAGTCGCTGGGGTCCCAGACACCCCAAGACAATATTCGGTGCTTAGAGTGTCACCGGGGTTCCTGATACCCCAAGAGGACTTTCGTCCGTGCATAGAGTCGCCGGGGTCTCAGACACCCCAAATGTTAATTTGTCGGTATGTAGAGAAAGTTCGTGGGGTCTCAGACACCCCAAGACGATATTAGATCGGTGCTCAGAGAGTCACCGGGGTCCCTGATACCCCGAAACGATTTTTTGGCGGTGCACAGAGAGTCGCCGGGGTCGCAAATACCCCAAGACGATATTAGGTCGGTGCTCAGAGAGTTACCGGGGTCCCTGATACCCCAAAACGATTTTTTGGCGGTGCACAGAGAGTCGCCGGGGTCCCAAATACCCCAAGATGTATTCGGTCGGTGCGCAGAGAGTCACCGGGGTTCCTGATACCCCAAAACGATTTCTTGGCGGTGCACAGTGAGTCACTGGGGTCCCGGATACCCCAAGATGATATTTTGTCGGTGCACAGAGAAAGTTACCGACTGTGCTACGTGCACGCGGACTTATGGTCACGTTGGGGTATCTGGGAACCCCAAAAAATCATGACTAAAAAAAGACATGACTAGTCTTGTTCGATTCATAGTCACTGCCTTGCTGAAGAATATTCTAGAATAGATGGCAGTACGTATTCACTACATCCGTTGAAGGCAACAAAATGGTCGTGTAATTCTATCGTCGAGTGAACGTAAAATTGTGAGAATAAACGTTGCTTTAGTCGAAACACTAGTATACAGAAAGTATCTGCGTTCATTTAATTTGAAAAATGACTGCGATACCTGGTACTGTGGCCTTTGACGAATATGGACGTCCTTTCATTATTCTTCGTGACCAAGAGAAACAAAAACGCCTAACCGGCATAGATGCAATTAAGGTAAATTAGCATCTCCGTATAATCTCTTCCGTTCTTTCAGATTAGAAAAAGCAGTAATAATTTTATTCTAAGCACTTTATTGATGATTCTGTTGAGTCTAACAATTCAAAGATTTCATCAATGATTTCTTGGGGCGACCACGTGAAGAAAAGAGCAATGGCGACGATTTGGGCTTGGCAATTCGTTAAAAAACTAAAAATCTATCAACCTAAATCGATTTAATTTTGGTTGATATTATATTCGTTGTTTCCTTAAATTGTATTTAAAAGATATATTTCGATTATTGCTTAAGAAAATTGTAATTTATGAGAGGTGTTAATGGCAATGCTTTTGCCCATATAAGGAAATCAATGAATCCTATAAAACAGTCCCACTTGGTCATTTTGTATGTAATATGTATAATAAATTAATCATTTTTTAATTATAGTCACATATTTTGGCAGCCCGTAATGTGGCCAACATTCTCAAAACCTCCTTAGGACCTAAGGGTCTTGATAAATTGATGGTGAGCTGTGATGGAGATATCACTGTAACAAATGATGGAGCAACAATTCTGAAGAACATGGATGTGGACCATGAGATTGCTAAATTAATGGTTCAATTATCACAGTCTCAGGATGATGAAATTGGGGATGGTACTACTGGAGTAGTTGTGTTAGCTGGTGCCCTTTTGGAACAAGCTGAACAACTGCTAGATAAAGGAATTCACCCGATTAGAATAGCAGATGGTTTTGAAATGGCAGCAAAGTGCGCAGTAGATCATCTGAAAGAAATTGTAGATGAGTTTGAGGGCAGCACAGAAAATTTAGAGCCATATATTGAAATTGCTATGACTAGTCTTGGTTCAAAAATGTAATAATCATGTTTTATGTCTGGTTGTGTTTATTGTTAGCACATGTTAGCAATACTTTCTTCATTTTTTTTTTCTAGCATCAACAAGTGCCACAGGCAAATGGCAGAAATAGCTGTAAATGCGGTATTTGCGGTTTTAGATCCTGTTTCGCGCGACGTGAACTTTGAGTTGATAAAGGTAGAAGGAAAAGTTGGTGGTAGATTAGAAGATACTGTCTTAGTCCGGGGTGTTGTAATTGACAAAGACTTCAGCCATCCTCAAATGCCAAAGGTAAAGACAATTTTTAGAACAAGAAATTATTAATATCTCGATTCGCCTAATGATGACGAAAAGAAACAGAGAAGGGTGAAGATTCAGAAAAGTTGTTTAGTTTATTTTCAACGAACCCTAAACTGTTCCCTCGGTTAATTTCCTATTAACCTTCGGAAAAATGAAGGTTCACGCGAGAGTAACTATTCAATGATCTGATCTTTGCAGTGGCTTCAATGATCCAAAGATTATGAGAGCTGAAGGCGCAATAACTATATTTTTTATTAATGAATTTTTGAAAATCGTAACATGAAAAAGAATTGTGCGCTTTATTACAGAGGTTGGAGAATGTTAAATTGGCAATTCTGACCTGTCCGTTTGAACCGCCCAAGCCGAAAACGAAACACAAGTTGGATGTTACCTCCGTCGAAGACTACAGAGCGCTGCGCGATTACGAACAAGAAAAGTTCACGGAAATGGTGAAGAGGGTTAAAGATGCCGGAACAACCCTTGCTATTTGTCAATGGGGATTCGATGACGAGGCCAACCATCTTCTTCTCCAAAATAATTTACCAGCAGTCAGATGGGTTGGTGGGCCAGAAATCGAAGTAAGTTCTACCTCCCTCGATGCATATTTATTTTGCCCGATGATGACGAAGCGCAATAGAAGAGGGTGAAAGTTCAAGACAGCTGGCTAATGTCATTTTCAGAAATTTTTCTTTTTCCCGTATTAGTGTTCTATTACGAGAATAAACGGAAATTCTGTAAACGCGGTAGTTAGTAATCTTATCGTTCGCAGCGGCTCTAATGATCGTAAGATTATGAGATCTGAGGGCTTAATTTTTCTTCCTTCCATTTGTTGGTTCAAAAAAAAAAAGAAGGAACAAAGATGTGAGACAATACTGAATATTTTTATAGCTAATCGCCATTGCTACCGGTGGTCGTATCGTTCCGCGTTTCGAGGAGTTGACACCAGAGAAACTTGGCCATGCAGGCATCGTCAGGGAACTAACTTTCGGCACGACTAAGGACCGAATGCTCGTTATCGAAGAATGCAAGAACTCCCGAGCGGTCACTATTTTCATTCGCGGTGGTAATAAAATGGTAAGTGGTATTTAGTTAAAGCGAAAAGTAGCAAGGAGAATTTCAGCGGTATTCCAATATACCTAACTGACCAGACACCTTGCAAAAATAACGCGTCATGATAATTAATTGAAAGCTCAATCTAAAATGAATTTGATTGAGCTTCGTTTATCTGATGCTACAATACTTCATAAATTCTGTTCGATCGATCTGTATGGAATATGTACGGATTTAAAAATTTATTTTAATTTCTCTTTTAAGATTATCGAAGAAGCCAAACGAGCTATTCACGACGCCCTGTGTACAGTTCGTAATGTCATTAAGAGCCAACTAATTTTATACGGTGGCGGTGCTGCCGAAATATCTTGCGCAATTGCGTGCACAGCTCAGGCAAACAAGATCAGCACTTTGGAGCAATACGCGTTCCGTGCGTTTGCCGAAGCTTTGGAAGCCATTCCAATGGCGCTCGCTGAAAATTCCGGTCTTTCACCCGTAGATACCTTAACCGAAATAAAAGCCCGCCAAATACTCGAGAAGAATCCCAGTTTTGGTATCGATTGTATGAATCGTGGCACTGTCGGTAGGTATCGGTATTCCTTAAAATCCTTCCTCCTTACCACGGATAGCAAATAAATAATTGTTTATCATTACAGATATGAAATTGCAAAACGTTGTCGAAACATTGACCAGTAAAACGCAACAGATCGTATTAGCCACACAATTGGTAAAGATGATACTTAAGATTGATGATATACGTTCACCGAGCGATGCCGGTGATGCAGCCTAAAGATTTCCCGTATTTCTTCCTTCTACATTGAATTATTGTACGAAGAGAATCAATTATAATATTTAATTATACCTCACCTCTTTTGCTTCCTCGAGCTTCATTCACATTTCTAATAACTGCGTTAATTTTAGTTAATATTCTTTCATCGGTATAACACAATGATAATTTATACGATAATATTGTGATACAATGCAAATAAAATGTTTTACTTTTACTAACGTTCTTCATTTTTTCTTTAACCTGGGTACATTAATTAATTAATAAGCATGAATGGTATCGGTTTTTTTCATCAACGATCATTCGTTTATTTTTCATTGTAGGAACAAATAAATTTTTGTCACATCGAGTCAAGGTATTAATTATGTAAACGGATTTTTTTTTCTTTTCTGTACACTCCGGGTTTCCGAGGAATTTCGTTTTCGAAAGATTACGGGCAAAGCGTAAACGTAAATGCAGACCAACGCAGGAAACAGAATTTGGTTAAATTCTACTAATAAAATGGCACAAAATACAATCGCTTGTACATTATGGAGCAAAGTAGGTTTCCCGAGGAAAAATGGCAATATAGAACTCTGAAAATCCTAATTTTGACGATATTAATATTAAACGGCTAAGGGAAGAGACGAGAATGTGGGGAAGAAGAGCAATGGCCATCGAGGATCATCCACCGTTTTCCTTCTGGAATCCTGCTATGCTCGATGCTGTACATACATATAAATTATAATAACAATATATACCTCTGTCTTTCTCTCTCCTTCTCTTTGCTCTTGTATTTTCTGCCTTCTGTGTCCGTCCTCGCCAGACCTATGGTTATTCTTTCTCGTATCACAAAATATACAATCTATATCCAACGTAACGTTATTAATCTCTCACCATTCCTTCATCATCTTTTGTACATATTAAGTACATCTCCAACAGACATCCGATAATTACATACAGTTCTTGCTTGGAGTTGCAATAAATTGGCCTCAACTTTCAATAGACTAATCGAGAAACAACGCATTTCTTAAACCTCTTTAAATCATCGGTAACAACGTTTCTGTATTTCACAATACAGAATTCGGCACTTCGTTTCGCAATTGCATCGCAGCCTCGTATCTCACTATTCTCGTTTACAAATCTACATCGTTTATTTTCTTTTATTCTATTCAGCAAGCTCCAGCAGAGCCTTATATTCGACGCGATCCTTAAGTCTTTCACGTGTAATCATTAAGAAGAACGAAAATGAAATCTGTATTCGCCGTTCGTAAAAGGAATCCTTTAAATCGACACGTTTACGCAGACAACGGTAGGAATGATACTTTGTTGAATACAAATTACTCGAGTAAAAAAAAATATATATAAAACGATGATTTCGATGACCCGCTCGATGCGTTATCTAATTTGTTTTAGCCAAAGTTGTTCAGCATAGCTAAATTTCTTTTTCTCCCGTATTTCTGTTGATATTTCTTAATAAATAGGCTATACGAATTTGATTACTCGTTACTCAACTAAAAGTTACATGCGCAGCAGGGTCTCTAAGTTTCTCATTTACTATGATTACACTTTTTTGAGCATGGGCAGGTGAAGTACTTCCGGTATCTCAATATCTTCTAGCCGAATGTCTGATGGGTTGAACGGGAATCTTACTGGATATGAATACATCAGATCCATTAACAGCTGAAAAAAAATAACAAATAATGAATAATATCTTCTCCTAAAAGATATCTTCACAAATTCTTCAAACTTACTTGTTCGTTGTTTTCACCGCGTTCGTTCAATTTCTCTTGTACCTTCTTGATAAATGAAACCGGCACGCGTGTCTCGAAATCATCCGCAGGTGTGTACAAATTTAGAATTTTAACTATTTGATTAGCGGACAATTTATTACACATTTCGCACACGGCCTCTACATCGTCGTCTGTTTTACGAGCTTGCAACAACTGCGCTGCTTGTATGATCGGTTGAAGGGCTGCTGATGCTGGCTCTAATCGTCGATCTCTTCCCCATTGTTCCAAGTGGCTCAGATTGTACCTGAAAAAAAAACGAAATCATGAAGGCATAGTTCACGTAAGTATAATCAGGTGCAAAGTAGACCCCTTCGATCTTAGAAAATTCGAGGAGATCCTAAGGAGAGCCAAGGAAGAAGTGAGAGTGGAAGAAGGCTAGTAGCAGAGATTCTAGATTCTAGATTATATTAATAAAGTAGAAGTGCTAAATTATAATGAAAAATAAAAAAATTCCACGAACCTTATTTGCATACCCTTAGTCCAATGGCACAGCTCGTTCCTCAGGAGCAAATTATTCAGAGCGCTGGCACACATGAAGTAGAAGAGTTGTTTAAACAATTGTACTACGATTTCAGCATCTACGCCATGATACTGAAGCGTTTTATAGACGGAAGTGAGTTCATCCAATAGTTTGTTAAGTTTCTGTTGGGTGGATTCTGGTTCTTCTCCCATGGAAGAGGATCTTGCTCGGCCAGGTTTATTAGAATTTAAGCCTGTGATCGCTTCGTGTTCCAAAAGAGCAGGGACCGTCAATGCCTGGATCCGCTCTCTAAGATTCGTCATGATATTGTTGAAGATCCAAAGCGCCACGTTACTCAACACGACTCTATATTCGCTTAAATCGAAATTCCTTAGACACTGTTCGTTCTGTCTTGGAGTGTTCTCATTTTGGAATGGTTTGTCTCCGGAATATTGTTTCATATTGTGCAACAATCTTAAAGTGTTACTGAGCCAGAGAACGCTGGAATCGAAATCCTCGCGTTTCTTCACCACTCGTTTTACAGCGTTCAGATAACCCGTTAATAACAAACGAACTTTTTCGTCGTCGTTTATGCAGTCCGTGTGCCTGATGCACATGAAGAGAATGTACGCTGGTAGACCGGGTAGTAATGTTACCGCAACCCTAGGTTTCAAGTCTACGAAATTGTTGAAAATATTTAGATTTGAGATTAACCCATTCGAAATTCGAACCCGAGATAATTTAACTTTGTAAAATTACCGATAACTAGGTGACGTATTATCACGTTGATATCTTCTTTCCTAAACTCGAACATCCCCTCGAAGTCCCTCTCCTTCTTTCGAATAACCGGTACATTACTTCCGTTTTCGGCCGAATGACCAGTGGAAGACATCGCGGAATCGGTCGTAGACTCTGCATTGTATGGTACTGTGAAACACATTAAATTATTAGATAGATGTTGAATTTTATTACGAATGATTTATGAACAGGGGTGAGTATGGTCTGCGTAAAAGGGCGAGGAAAATGATCACTAGACCACACACTCACCGGCACCCCCCGACGTATAAGGGCGATCCTTCTGTTCCTTAGTATCGTCTCCCTCATCTTTGTCAGCATTTAAATATTATAATATTTTAATGGTCATTTTCAAACATCATTTCATGGTACTACACCTGATCACACGGTGACTCACATATTTCTATGAAACTAAGATTTATTGATTGATAAAAAAGTATGTCAAATATAACGCCAAAATTTGATAAAAATTAAAGTAGATTTTTTTGTAAGTTCAAAAACAGTACATGATATCATTACCTTTTTTAGAATTAAAAATTACCTGAAGAAATGCATGAGTCACTTGAAGTGTTTTTGTTGCAGATAAGAAAATTTCTTTTCTTTTGATATCTATCTGAAATGTTCAATTATACTCACAGCCTGCATCCTTCAGACGTTTCGCAAGTATCTTGCATTGTTTCTTGAATTTCCTGCATTCTTCCGCTATTTTGTCGTATTTTTCCTGTAGCTCCTATTTTTCAAATCAATATATTTAATAAGCATAATATGCGACATTTACTATAACAGATGATCAGAGTTTTACCAAGTTTTCCGAAGTTAGCCTCGCAATTTCGTGCTGCATGTAAGCCTCGGTTTGAGTCTGTGGGGATTTACTCAAATTTAGGGATAATAATTTCTGTTGCTTTTCGATTTCCTCTTGCAGCCTGTCGACTTCTGCTCGGTATTCGTCCCTTTGGCTTCGCCAACTCTTCTCCTTCATTTGAATCTCATCCTCCAATTGTCTTCACGAATGAACACAAAAGATTATTTTAATTCATCGTTTAATTCTTCAATTAAAATTATTAATTTAACACGTTGATTGCTGTGGAGGACACCACTTACCACCAGCTATTAGCTCAAATCTAATCTAATCAAGTAATTAATAGAGACGACAAATTTTGGATAGCATTGTTATCGTATGTATTAATAATACAACACGTTCATAATGAAAAATAAAAATGGCTATTATCACAATGGCATCCAACGTGTTAAATATGACAAGGAGATGTCACTCTCTCGAGCCTAGCGCTAAATGATAATTAGTAAATGAAATATGTTTTATGCAGCTGCCACTGTGTCAGCAAATCTCAGTAAAATGATGTTCTGGATCATGAAAGATCGCTAAATGAATCTAGTCGGAGGTATTCGCGTCAAAATTATCTTAACTCACTCTCTGGTGGACATTTGCCTTGTCTTAAGTCTACTGAAAATCGACGAGCATGCACAAACGACAAAACACGATTAGACACTATGCCGAATCTTCCTCCATCAACCGACGACACTATTCGATTTACCTGTTTATCTTCTTCTGCGTCTCGAAGGCCAACACCAGCTCTCCATCTTCGTTAATGATGTCCACGTCTCGGCCATAATTCGAGCCTAAACTCTTCATTCTTCTCGTGTTATCCGCCAACACGCTGTGCAACTGTATGCATTCTTCTCTTCGTCTCTCGAGTTCTTCTTGAAGAGCGTCGAATTGTCCTGAAATGGAAATCATTTATCGCGCTTTTTCACCGTCGTCCATATATCACTTTTCCTAAGGATAATTATGTGCGAGATAGAAAGAGAGAAGCAAAAGAAAAATGACCAATTTTCAACTGAAAATTTTTTTATTGCTTACAATGTTATAAAGGATCACATAAAAAAAAGGTAGTGCGACACGAAACATTTTATAAAGCGTTTGCATATACACATCGAGAATGTGCATAAATCAAATAGATAAAGGATAGGGAGGAAATAAAAATCAATGGATACACAGTGTATTTGTGCACGTATTAATAACCACACCTTGGTTAATGGAAGTACAATAAAATAAAAATAAAGTAGAACAAGCGAAATAAACAGATATCAGCGTGAGAGAAAGCAAAAAAAGAAAAAAATAGATTATAGTAGTCGATAGAGTAAGTAATGAAGGATTTTCTTAGCGCTGTAAATTAAGGAATTACCCATGAGATTCTGTTGTGCACCGGATAGGCCTGTAGAGGTGACGCTTTTCCTCAGCGAGCCTAGATCCTTCTTCAACTGAGCATTCTCCATTTCTAGTTCTTGTAGCTGTCAAATAAAAGACCTCGGTGTTACTCGTCAAAATTCTGAACAAATAATTTAATTTTCTAAATTACCCTGAACGTGTCCTGTGTCCTCGAATTCTCTTCGGGACTGTCCCGTTCTAAATCTTCCACCATCCTGATCAATCTACCCTTCTCCTTTTCAACATCCTTCAGTTTCTGTTGAAGTTTCAACACCAGACCGATGTCGACCGGTGCATGTGCTGGTCCATTTGTTTCTGAAGGTGATTTATTCGGTTGCACCTCTCCATCTGGTGGACTGTCCGATCTTTGTTGATTCCAATCGATGGTTTCCACTCTCGAGTAAGGAGTCGAAGAGGATGCTGTCGATCTTACCGATCCGTAACCCAAATCCTTTGAAATTAAAAATAAAATTATGAACACAATTACAGTGCAAGGGATAGAAATATGTGAAATGAGCGTACGATATTCTGATCGTCCTGAGGCAGTTCTGTGGACACAATTTGTCCACTGCTGCTGGAAGCATTGCTGAGGGAACGGGAATGAGCCGGTGCATGCATCGCGAGCTTCTGCTCCAACATCTCCGCATGTTGCTCCAATTCGTGATACTCTTTCAGCAACTTCTGATAAGCGCCACGATCCTGATCCTGATCCAGCAGGAGGAGATCCTTTTCTTGTTCCAATCGGTGCTTCAAATTCTCTTCAGCGCCGCGTTGATTGTTCTTCAGCTTCTCGTTAGCGACCGAAAGTTCTTTCCGCAATTTCTCGATCTCGCCCTGAAGCTTCTGATTCTCTTGTTCCTTCTCCTGAGCGGTTTTCTCTTTGTCCTGAGAAAAAATCAATTCATCAGAAAGGAAATAATTCTATGCTTCTTAATTTTGAGTACCTGCAAAATATCCATCTTCTCGTCCCTTTCGTTCTTAACTATATCCTGAATCTTTTCTAATTCTTTTTCTTTTTCTATTAATATAGCGTTCAATTTTCTATTCTCAGATTCCACGGTCTTTAGTCCTTCCAGCTTGTGTTTCAAGTCTACCACGTCGTGCTGAGCGTTCTTTAATATCTGATTCTCTTTGATCTGGAGAAGAATAAGTGAAAATCTTTACTGTTAAAACCTGTTGATAAACGTTAAAAGTAATTAAACATACGAGTTCAGTAATCTTCTGCTGTAACGTGATGATCTTCTTCTCCAACCCTTTGTTCAACGACTTCACGTGTTCCACGCTTCTAGCTTCAGCCTTCAATCTCTTAAACACCTTCTTCGCGAGATACCTTCTCACGCAAGCCTGAACAATGACGATGTTCTGCAATTTCTTCTTGCACGCCATTCGAACGAGGTATCCTCTCGCAAATCTTTGAATCACAGTCGCAGCGGCGTTATCCTTCATCAATTGATACCTTTGCCTCGCCATCTTTCCTCTGCCATAAGTCTGAATACCGAGAATTGTGCGTTTTATTCGAAGGAACCGTCGTCTCTTCAACCAACCCTTGACTCGTGCTTGAATTTTAATCGCGGCTCTTTCTTCCCTCACTGCCTGAGCCTTTTGCCTAGCGATGTAGCCTCTTCCGTATCTTTGGAGACCCAGAACGGCGCGTCGGATCTTCTTGTATCTACTGCGACAAATTAGGCCTCGCACCGTTTTCTGTATCATAATACAAGCGTCTCGTTGTCGTTCAGCTCGCCGCTTCTCCAGGTAAGCCACTTGACCGGCGCGGAAGAGAACCTTCGTCTTGCCGAATTTAAACTTGTCCTCGTCCTTAATGTACCTATTGATTATATTTTATTAATGGAAAATCAAGAAACATGGCACATCCAAAAATTGCCATTCTAAATCTCTTAGAGAAATAGAAATACTATATTTCTTCTTTAGCTTATTAGAAAACTTCAACGAGGTATTATGTAATAAATACCGAAGAATGGATTAATTAATGATAACTGACCTTTCCAATATTCGTCGACAGGTTTCCCTGAGATCATCGCGTCGGATGTCCTTGAACTTGCACAGACTCCTGTACCTGAGGAAGAACTCGCCGTAGGTCCTCTGACTCGGGAAGCCTGCTGCGGATATCCTGATCGTCTCGAGCACACCGCAAGCTCGCAATTGTTGAACAGCACGAACTGGATTATACTCGAAAGCTTCCTTGGTGTCGTTTGGTTTAATGCAACGCACGTAATGGGGGGTGGTTGCGTTCAATGTCGACATCAACATGTTCAAGGAATCTCGGAATTGAGATCCTACCTACAGATTTTATTTTACAGATAAAAATCTATACAAATCGTCTTCTTATTAAAATATTACCGTTTTCTTATTTTGTTTAGGAGTACTGGGTGCCGGTTTCTGGGCGGATATTTTCACTCTGACATTCGGTGGTACCATCAGTTTTGGATCCTCGTCGCTGAACAGCTTCTTCAGTAATTTATTCTAAAAATAATTAATTATGAGGGATCTGGTAATCTAAGGGAAATAGTTAAAATAATTAATATTCATTTTTCTTTGCGTACATCTCCGTTGCGCAGCACGTCGACCTGTTCCTCGATAACGGTATCTCTATTTTTTTCTAAAAATCCAATCGTCTCGTAACGCACTAAATCAGCAAAATGATGAATCAGGAAGGCGGATGTTCCGAATCGTGGTTTCTCAAAGTGCTTCGATTTGCCACATTTCGCGTAAAGTTTCTCGGCCCAAGAACTATCCGAACCTTTTGGCATCTGTTCGTCAAACGATTGTTCAATAATTATATCAAAATAATGAAATATAATAGTACGAATAAATTTACCGACCCTACATTCTTCGTCCAACAGATCCAGGATACCCAGCTTTGTTTCAATAAGATCGATACAGGGTTGATTGTCGTAGAAATCGATGAAAGTCCACTCGATTTCCTCTCTGAAATATTCTTCCTGTTCCAATTTGAACACGTGCTGATTGAACTGTTGCTGAAGCTTTTCGTTAGCGTAGTTTATACAGAATTGTTCGAACGAGTTCACTTCGAATGTCTCGAAACCATAGATGTCGAGCACACCGATGAAGCATTGGGGTTTGTTCTGTGATTGGAGGGAATTATTGATGCCGGTTACGATCCAGTTGAATAATTCCGCGTAAATATGTTTCGCTAAAGCGTCTCTCGCGCCGATCGCTTGTTCAACGTTCATCGGTTTCAGAAACACCTCCTTCATCGACACGATTTTCCGGTGGCACAGCCACTTCCGCATCGCGTTCACGTCGGTGCCCAATAACTCGCAAATCGTCAATAAATGTTTATCCGACGCCTAAAAGTTAAATCACGAAGGAAATATTGAAATTACAATTTCAGCAAATTTCGTATGCAAATGTATAAACGTTCACGGTTTATCAACGCGTATATTTACATGAATGTAGCTGGCCTCGGTGTCGTTCTCGTGGCTCGAATTCAGAGCATCAGAATTCCCTATCCTAACATTTCCCAAGTGCATTATGGCCGCTAAAATGCGAAGCATATCGTCCTGCTGTTTGGACGAGAATCCTAGCATGGTAAAAGCAGTTACTGTTTCGTCGAAACACGCCAAGTCGTCTACGCCGTCTATCATCGGGTTGTTTCCTTGATTCAGATAGTGAAACTGATTCTGATGATTTAGGTGTAAGTGCGGAAGCCGCGCCGCGGCAGCGCACATCTGGTAGAATATATGGTAATTCCTTTCCTCGTGTGCCTAGGAAATTTGGAAACCATTAACGGATAATGGGAATTAACTGTCACTCTCCTGTCACTGATTATCCACCTGAAATAATTACTATTAAGATAATCAATTATACCTGAAAGACGACCCTCGATTTCTCCAGAAGATATGTCCTCATACTGGCACCGGTGATGTGATAATGTTTATTAAACTGAATCTCGATGAATTTACCAAACCTCGAGGAATTGTCATTTCTCGTTGTCTTCGCGTTACCGATCGCTTCCATGATTGGCAGGGAAGCGAGCACCTTCTTTTCCACCTGTGTCTCGGTCGTTGAACCGCCGACGGTAGCGAAATATCGCATCGTGTATTTCGCGGAAACTGTTTTCCCGGCACCCGATTCCCCGGAGACGATGATGGACTGATCGTGACCCTCTCTGCGTTTTAAAGAAAAGTTGATCAATCTCGGAGCAAGTTTCGAGGAAACGATTATGAATAAAACGTGAACCTTTCCAATTTCGTGTAAGCCTCTTCGGCGACGGCGAATATATGGGGCTCCAAATCGCCCATCGCTTGACCCCTGTACGCCCATATCGTGTCATTCCCGTAAATGGGTAGCTCGTTGTAAGGATTAAAGGCGACCAACACGATACCGCAATACGTATAGATGCAGTGTCGTTGGAAGCGGATTTGGAGATTGTAGAGAACCCCCGGCTCGTGGAGAAACGATAACGACGTCAAATTATTTTCGCCAATAAGTATGTCCGGGTTCCTCAGTGGCGGTAGATCGGTGTCCGATTTTATTTCCAAGACTTTCGTCTGATTCGAATCGTCCGTGTGGACCTTCAAAGTGGGCTGCTTTAACTTGTAATCCTCCAGGAGCAGCGCACCTTCCCACACTTTTTCTGGATGTGGTACCCATACCCTGCCACCCTATCGTCATACGTTTTATTTCAGTATCGAGGCTTTGTTTTATCGTCGAATGTTTTATTAAAGATTTACCACCTCGACGATATTCGTGGGGAGAAAACGCAAGTGGGTAGAATTGCACAGGGAGAGAAAAGAAATGCTTCAGCACGGTCGTTTAAGTTTCATGAGTGCAATGTTTGATGGCATCGCCTAAAGCTCTACTTTCTGTATGGCAACATTTTCAACAGTGTGAACGAGCTTGCACGAGTTAATTACTTAGCGTTGAATTTTCCTTCTTTTCAAAAGATGACCTGCTTTTCCATTTTTGCGAGCGCTACGCAGGGAAACGAGGTCGCCAGATCGATTTCGACGACGGCCGCGCCAAATCAGAGGATTCGTTATCGCGTTAAGATTGTTATTGCCTTTCAGTCTCGACGAATGGATTTAATTTTCATGCTTATCGTTTCGTATATCGTTAGCTAAAGATCGATGATCTCACCGGAATGGAAGCGTCGCTGATTCAAATTGACGCTTCTTTGAGCCTTGTAACGGTATCGACGAAATTATGTCTGAACGAACCTGGTGCTATTACGAATGAGACACGAAACGCCGAAATTTACTGTTACCGAGCACACACTGGGCTGTTCCAGGAAAAAAAGAAAGACAGAAAAAGGAGCAGAATTACGTGATTCGAAGGAATATCGAGCAACGGTAAAATTCACTCCACCTTCGTACCTGTTCTTTCCTAAGCTGTCAATCTTACGTCAGAGAAACTGGTTGTAAAAGACAATCGAAAAGAGTGAAACGTTTGATATGTTGTCTTCAAACAACACGGTGATACATTCGTATGTGGGTCAACCACGCTCGGGGAGAAGTGAAAAATAACCGTGAACTCTCACGATCCAATCTTGTGTACCAATTATTATACAAGACATTGGTTGGATGACATTAAGAAAGAAAAAAAAATAATTAAACACTCGTAGCATTGTCAGTAAAAATTTATGTTCACTGTATATTTCCTAAGGGAAATTATTTTCTTGTTTCTATTTTCTTTGAAAACTGTATGGCGTTTAGAGAGGTACGTTCAACCATGAAAAATTCACTGTAATTCCAGTAATGATCGCTAATGCCTACGTTGCGTTCACCGCGTCCTTATTTTATTTTTGCCTTTCGAGGTGACCCGTTTGCTGACTTAGCAATCCTAAATTGCACAATTGTGAAATCACCGGCGAACGCATCTCTGTGAATTCCAGAATTTCATAACGTGCAACGACTTTCGCTGGTTAGATTGAAAAGTCAATGGGACATGTGAAAAAGAAATGTTATGAAACATCATCGTGATAGAGGATGACAAATGTTAGTCAATGAATCATTTCGAAGATTGATTGAATTCGATTCGATTACGTAACAAGTTAATCCTTTCACTGAGAAAAAAAAATACAATAAAGAATGAACGAATCGTCGAAGTTTATATTATTTAAATAATTTTGAAATTTTTCATTCGTCGATTACTTTCGTTCGTCTATCAAAGAAATGATTTCCCATGCTTTCTATGTTACGTACCGAATAACGATTACTCTTCAGAATCTTACTCAAGGAATAGGCACAGAAAAAGGCTGAATTCTACCGGGTTCCCACGGGGCTCGTTAATTCAAAAGCTGGCCAGAACGAGAGTGAACCACGCATGGTTACCCATGACAATCGGTAAATTCAAAGATGAGAATGAATACCTAACTTTCCCTCCCTTTTTCTCATCGTGAATTAATTAGAAGGCTCTCCGGCTTCTCTTATGCTACTGGTATATTGCATAATTACTAATTAGCTATGCAAATCTTGAGTCTCTAATTTTCGTCGCGTTTCAGTTTTAATTTAATCCCTGGATTAAAATAAGCTGCCGAAGGATTCGATCGAAAGAAGAAGAAATTTTAATGATATTCTCGAGGCACGTATTCGGATGTCGTAGACGGCAAACATAAGGGAAGCTTCGGTCTGAGCTTCGCCAACCGATCTACGGCTTCTGTCGCCGTTTCACCCACGACTAGTTTCTATGTTCCAAGCTACATGCAGTTAAAACTTTGATATCGCCCATTACTCAAACGATAAGTCACACTTAATAGAGTATCCGCAGTGTCTATAATGAAACTTCCAGATATTCGATCGACGTTTACATCGAATAATGATTTCCGATTTTCCAATGGAAACGTTCTACCTTCTACTTTTCAATTAAGCACAAAAACATTTGGAAAATTAAAGATTAGATAGGATAACGATGACTATAACGTAATGCTTTGTTTGGCGAGAAGAGGTAAAATTATTTATAATATTCACGTTACAAGTAGAAAGAGGAGGGCAGAGCTTATAATCTTATCAACAGCCACAAAGCCACTCAAGAATGAATCATTCTGTCACACGTTCCTCCCACAAACTGATACGACGTCCACGTTGTACGATACGATTTCACATTTCGAATTCAGAATTCGTATTTCGACACGTTTTATCAATGTCGAAAGACGATGGAAATGTTTTTTTAAGAAACGAAGATTGTAACGTAACCAAGTCGGACAATTGATGCAATTAGATGGTGGTGGTTCAGGTGTACTTGAAACACGATCATACGTATTCCGTCTTAAAAATGGAACACGATTTATCGTACAGTTGGTCGACGAGTTTTGCATAACATTTATAATCGTTATTTACGACGTAACATTCATTAATATTTGCTTTCGCATTGTTTGCCTTATCTGCTTCCTCGTTGCAATTTCAAACTTCCGAAACGAAGCAAGAATTTGTAATTTTAATAATTTTTATTATTTTTGCGAGTTATAGAAGAGAATATTAATGGAAATATACAGGGGTGGATTGGGACTTAAATTTTTACTGAGGAATTAGAGGGCCTTCTTGTAGAATATGGGTCATAATTTTAATTAATTAGTCTCCAAATCCCTAATGACCCATCGGAAATTTTCCGGCACTCCTAATAGCTAGTCTACCTCTGGAAATATACTTCCAGTGTTGGGGGAGCCTAGGGAGAGCCCACCCTGGAACTTATTCAAAGGAAGCCTAAGTTGCACGCAACCGTGCCAAGCAGTGAATTTCAAATGCATTCGAAACGTTATTCTGTAATTTCGAGATCGCTCGACGTGGTATTCGCTGGAAGATCGATCGTCGTAACTCGGCATCGTTGCTCCCGAGAAAGGTGGCGAGTTCTCCGTTATTGAGAATAACCGGGTCAAGTTTCTCGCCCACCTACACTCTTTTTTCACCGTGTACGTTGAAAATTGTCATCGTTGATACCGAATGCTACGTGTCGCTCGCGCCCTGTGCCATCCGACAGTTTCCCTTTCGATGAACCCTTTCGGTGCACGAGCACCTTCTCCAATGTGTACTCGAAACTTTGTCTATCATTCGTTCTACACTATCCGTTCTATTTGCGATGCTATCAACAGCAATTGCGAAGCCTGTACAGCGATAGCGTATCGTGTAAAGTACGAATCATGGTCATCGAATAAAAATCAACGAGCTTGCTTTTCATCCAGCGCGGTTTACAACCGTGAGAACGCGAGTTTACGCTTCTGTTTGTGTCCCTGTTCAGGCAGGATCGCGAAACGGGACGCGTTCGTGGGAGATTGCTAGGAGGAATTCTTGTTTTTCACGGAGGCTGCACAAAAGGACGATAACCATTGTATTTAATCAGACTGTTTTGTTGTGCGTTAAACTGCTGTATCATTGTGTCATCGTACGTTGCACAAGTTGCATGCAAAACATTTACAATGATACCCATTATAATTTTTACAAAATGATTAATTATGGAATTTTTTAAAAATTGAGTATAATTTAGATTCGATCAATGTTTCACGAGTTTGGAATGGAAGAAAGTGAAATTTTCCTAAGCAATTTGTTTAAGGGAAAGTCCGCCTGACCTTTAAGATAAAATCTCACGGAACAAGGAACAAGCATCCACGATGGAACAAGCGTCTTCTCGTGACGGGACACGAAGAAGCAAGGAGAACTACCTATTCGAAAGACGTTTTGCTTCTCTGTCATGAAGAGAAAGGGAACCGTTTGCTAGCGAGCGAAGTCTAGCGATCACGTTCCTCGAACCGATCGTGCGAGCAACAGTTTCGAACGGAGTTACCTTACCTTTAAATGTAAAGGTGCGATCAGAACTTCGGTTCGAGTTTCAAACGTGTTACACTATAAATTATAATTCCATTGTAACTTTAATGACTTCTTTCTGAAATATCCTTCTGAAATTTTTATTTAAAAATGTATTTTGAATTAAGAATAATAAGGTATTCAGAAATATATTATGATGATTTATATTTAGATAAACATCCGCAATCTATTTATCGCCATGGGTTGCGCAATGGTCACTGTATAATTAATTTCAAACGATATTGTGAACTGTGTCGATGCCAGTTTCATACCCGATGAGTTTATTTTATGCTTTAAATAGGAATCGTAATGGTAAATCGTAAAATTGAAGAACCATTTGTAAAGTGTGTCGTGATCGATACAGACCTTCTATGCGACGAATGTCCCTGACTTTAACTGTGTCTACAAGATGGGATCAGTGTTGAGTGTTATCGAATAGTCTATTATTCAACTGACTATGAAAATTATTTTTTAATAGAAGAGAAAAATACTTATTATTATTTTGATTATTAATTATAAATGTGTTAATATTTAAATTGGAATGGTGTTAAAGGTGTGTTTCATAAAAATTGCTGTACGACCTCGGACAACCCTCGCAATTCACCTGACCAAGGCAATAACTCAGCCAAGATGGAGAGTTACCGTACGACCTTAAAGGGGCAGGTTTCAGTTGGATTAAACGCTGTTCTCATCGACTGAATATTCTCACATGGGTCTCTACATTCTTGAAACACTTTATACAAAGGAATTCCCATGGAGGATGAAAATTGCTGAATCAATTATTTGACCATTTCGAACACTATACATGCACGATGGTATTTTCAATAGGATTTTACTTTCTAGAAAGACTTTCTCTATTGATGAAGTTCAATCGAGTGTGATCGAACGTTTTCATCAGGGTGTATTAATTTCTCCGTGATTTTGACCTTTCAACAGACAATTAATAGGGGACGAAGTTCAAAATTGCTATATATTTATCTCATAATAAATGGATCGAAATAATGAAAAAATATGAATGTTTAATGTTAACGAGGCATTGAAATGCTGACCGATCGAGAGCGTACAATCGGTATTCCATGTTCAAGAACATGAAACAAGTGTGACAGACTTGTCAAGAATAGTTTGCACACAATAATCGTTATCGTGTACATCGACCTACCTAGTAATCGTACCTGGTTTTGAACGTAGAATTAAACCTTCAGACTTCGAGCTTTATCACCATTATTGATTTTTGATTCGAAAAGAATCTGTAACTTTACCTATTACTTAATTATTTTTTAAAATAATTAATTTAATTTCTGAATGGGAAACTGGTTCAAAATATTGTTCACTCTGAATATAATAAACTGAGCATTCACATTTCAAGTTCAAAAGCTAGAAATTACATCACGAATGTAAATAGATATGAGTCACTATACCTATCTAACTATAATTAACAATGTTAACTGCTGTTCTGTCGAATATAATTAATTGCCAGCCATCGAGTTACCTTAATTCCATGATCGCATAAAGGTTTTCACTTTCGCTCGAAGGGGATATAAATTAAAATCAACGATGGATTCTTTATAATAAGCAGATTGTACACTTAAGAGTATTACAAATCGCTTGCATATAAAGCTGAAGAAGCAAAACACCTCTGGTGAAAGTTGTTCCTTAGAGGCAACCTGAGAAAGACACCTTCACTTGGAATCAATGATGCGTGCCTTTCGAACTAATTAGAACGATATATTGTCTTCCTAAATAATTAAGATTGTACAGGATCGTTTAGGATATAGAAGAAAGTTGTACTTAATTTTGCAAATCACCCGACTCTTCGCTGTACCATCATTCTTCAAGCGTTCGAAAAATACAAGAAATATTATGTTTCTCCTGCTACAAAATTCTTCAACGAACGTGTAGAGATTGAAGGAAGAACACAATATCATGAACAAACTGAAAATCGATAGAATCTCGGCCAATCTACTTACACCAGCTGTTTACTTCGAAGCGACAAACCATTCTCTGTGCAGTTTTTATAAAATAAAAAGATGTGAAACATTGAAGAAAAACGAGAAGACCTGTCACCGAAAACCTTCACGATTCTACGAAAGATTTCACGAATGTTTACACGTTGGAGTTCTTAGGCATTTGCACGAAGACGTTCTCTGTTGCTTAACGGCGACAGCATATACCGTCGTTTCAAATTCGAAAAAATAAAACAATTTTGCATAATATTGTAGAACGAGTTGTGAACAATTTCATCCAAGTACGCGTTCTAAACCGCATTTCTTTATATAACTAGATGGTGAAATAACAAAGCCCTCGGGTCTTAAGAGAATTGTCGACTGTAACACACAAGAGAATTGTCATCCTTTAACCCTTTCCAACGTCAAGCATGACATGACATTTTGTTTATTTTTTTCTCGAGTGAATCATTTCGTAGCAGGACACATTTGTTTGGTAACAGTAGAAACATTTTCTATGAATCATACTTTCAAAAATTAAAACAGCCAGCAGTCAAATTCCACCTATGATTAAATATTTTATAAAAAAAGGGAATCTATTCATTTTTAATTAACTTTCAATGTAAAGGAGATTTAAAATGAGAATAATAATATAAAAGGTTTCTACATTGGTAATTTTCTATCTTTCCCGCTGAGGTCCCCTATTAAGGGTTGAAATATTCACTCTTGGATGGGGAGGCTGGATCCTCCAATATTACAGAAGTACCTTAAACGTTAAAAAAATGAATTCAAAGCTGATGAATGAAAATACAGTTGATTTTCTTACTGTAAAAATTACTTCCAGTATCAGTAGAACATTCACCGGATGTCTAACTGTAACTTCGATTCAGAAAAACGAAGCAATTAGAAATGTCAACAGACATTCTCGTCACACTGTTGCTAGACTAGTAGAGCAGTTTCAGGAACTGGATCCGAACGGTAGCAGATCGGAGCATAGAATCTGGACTAGTTCCATACCTTAACGTATAACTCCCTCGTAGTCATCGTCGTTCGGTCCAGGTGATCACCTGGGTCAGGTCAGGTACGAGCGAGGAGAGTAGCACCCACAGGCACGCACACAGGACTTCACTCTCACACACGCACACACCTGAGCCACAGATAAGAGTACCTACGACATTTGTCGTCCAATCGAATGTCGTGCGCGCTACGAGCACCGTGATTTTCCTACGACTATACAATACATCCTGGTGTCAGTCGTGTTGCGGTCACGGCATGTTTCTGTTTTTATTTTTTTCTTCTTCTACTACTTGCTGCTGCCTGATTCCTCAACGAGAACTACTTAAACTTAGCTCCGGATCGCCGACGATCGATGGGACCACTTTATCACAAGGACTACTCAACTTTGGTACCACTACCGGGACACTTTCCTGATTGTTTTCACGGGGGATTTTATGATTTAAATCATCGACGATGGACCAGCTGGAAATGGATTTTCGCGAAGGTCGTACGTGCACGTAAACGTCGTACGACGGCACTGCCACCAGCTGGTTCGTTATCGGGTTTAGATTCGGCGCCCCTCTTCGGCTTCTCGCTCGACCACTCTTCAGCTGTCACCTCCTCTTTCCGCTCGTACGCTTACACTAGCCACCTCTCTCTTCGACAATCGAACCACTAGTTCCACGCCATCTTCTAGACGAATGGAGAAACAAAATGGAGATTCCCAGGCCTTGCCACAGTCTCCGCGTCGATTTTTCAAAGAAATTCAATGTTTCTTATCGATTTTTGGGAGATTTCTGGGTTGCACTTTGGAGATTGTTTGACCTGAAACATTTTAAGGATTTATGTAGTAAATTAAAATTAAGAAATTAATGAAAAAAGCTTGTAAATGATGGAGGATGAATCTATAAGTGAATTTTGAATTTTCATCCTTAATCATGCACAGAATTAATTAACCATTTTTATAAAATTTGCTGTGCGGAAAGTATAAAAGTATGGACATGGTAGGAGATCAATTATTTTAATTGCGAGCATTGGAAGTTGATGTTAGCAGACATTAAAACTTTTTTTTGTACTTATATTGATAAGAGATGTTAAATAACTATGTAATTATTTTTGTAATGTGTGAAGGAAGCAAATAAAAGTATTTAATAGATAAAAGGTCCGTCTTCTTTATTCTTTGATTTCAATTTTAGCGCCAGTGGCGCTGTAGTCTTATTCCGAATCAATACGTCGTGTAAATTTATGAAACAAATTTGCGAGCTATCAAATTTTAATTTGATATGAACTATTTGCAACTTTTAATATATATATATATTATTATTATTTTGTTCTTTTCATATCTGCTCTAATGATACTTTATCGACCGAGTAAAGAAACCGCGGGAAAAATAAAATTTTATACACGATGAATTTCAATGATTAACTAAATCGATATTTGATTCGATTCGATGGAAAAAAGAGAATTTCTCTGTTATAGAAAAATGCAGTATTTACAGTAACATATTAGCCTTATAATAAATTATGCAAAACTGGATCGGAAAAGAAATTAATTTCAGTTATAGTTAGCAGTATGATATATTACTGACAGATACTTTGATCATGGCATTTTTCCAATTACTTCTGAAAGCCAGGAAGCTAGAAAAAGCTAGGGTAAAATACGAGGATGAAAAGTTCTTATCGATTGAGATTTCAAAAGGTGCCAAGCCTAAATACACTTTGAAACAGAAATTCCGACGAAAGAAACTCTTGTGAGCTTCAAAATTGACCCACTTATTCTACCTTCTTTTATGTATAAAATCCTTAGACTATATTTCAACGATATTGACAGCTTGAAGAAAAAGGTTAAAAAGTTCTTCGACAAAATCCTCTCGGTACCAAAGAATTCTTGGTCTTACAAAAAGATTATTGCAATTCGTACCGATGGCACTTTGGAGAATTTCGTAGCGAAGAGTCTCTTTGGTTTCATCAGTGGGATACTCCTCACTTACATGTTCTTCGTGTTTTTCGTTTTTCAATTAAATTTCAAGCTATCATCTGCGACAACAATTTGCACGATAATAGGAGTGATCCTCACGATTGGCCTCGCTTTTTCTTATCGAATACGGTAAGCACACTTATCATTTTTGCCAATTTTGCACACCCTCGTGCACGGTTTAAAAGTTTATCTATAAAAATTTTACAGATGCGTCGTGTTACTCTTGCTGCCACAGTTTTTTTCCAAACGAGGAAGACAAGCTCTGATGGCGTACGCTTTTATTTTAGCATTGACTGGACCAGTGAAGAACACTTTGCACAACACTAGTGTACTCACAGAATCATTAGCCTGTGCACAAGTATGCTGTCAGTTAATTGCCAGTATAATTCAGCAATTAAGAATGCATGTTATTTAGGAACAATTAAAAGAAGCAGTGAAGACAGTGATCGATCTAGCAAAGCAGCCATTTTATGCTTTGCGAGATGCCATTTCGAAAGTCATCAAATCAGTGAAAGTAGTAGTGAAGAAAATTAAGCAGACACTGGTCGCGATTAAGAGACTTGTTCTCAGTATACGTAAGCTTAATTTTTCTAAATAATTACCACTATATTTTACAATAGTTTCTTCTCTTTCAGTGAAAGTAATCACTTCCGTATTCCAATGGCTGGGCAGTGTAATAAATATATGCAACAAAAAACTAGGCACCCCTTTCGACAGGTGTCAAAGGGTATTCGAGGGTGCAGTGGCTGATTGCAAAGCGAAATTGGGACCCTATTTCGGTGTCGTTTGCAATATAACTTACATAGTCAGTACCCTATGCTACATAGTTAAACCATTGGATTTCATATGCATGCTAGTCTCTTACGTAGCAGACACTGTGGTTGGTGCTGTACGAACCAGTAAACATTATTTCTGATAACTGAATCAACATTATTCTGATCATTTATTGACGGTCTACTGTAAATATTATCGTTCGTAGAAATTAAAAAATTCACGATGCACATGAAGGCAATGTTCTACGTCAAAGTGAAGTTCTCTCATTCGTTTCACTTCGAGACTAATCAAAGCAAAACTGTGGGGGAAGTGTCTACTAGTATCGCTACAGAAGTAAGATCCAGAACGGATGCACTTTTTGGATTCTTTGATTGGATGAGTTTCGTCACCTCCTTCTTCACTTTCTTCATTTTGCTTAGGTAAAAGTACTAGAATAATTTCACGAGTTTCGATAAAATAAAAAATAATTCTAGGGTGATGCGTTATCGCTACAAATGGTTAACTAGCGAACGTTTCGATAATCGATACATAACCGATGATCTACGCACTATTGATCTAATAAGAGCTCGACAGGATAAGGAAACTGTCTTACCACTTAATCCTCGAGAAAGAAATAAATACGTACCCCTATCCTCCGTCATGTTGATCAAACCTGAACGACTTAAATTAGGAAGATCTGCAGTGTTCTTGTGTTTGGCCACTGTTAAACTCGGCTCTTATATGATCATCGATTATAGTCTTTATTGGGTATTGAAGACTATCCAACTCTATGGACGATTTCAAAGTAAGGTAATACCAATTTTCAATTCATCGTTCAATTTCTATCTTTCATGATTGATTTAAATAGAACACTTTGAATAATTTATTTATAAAAAATAATCAAATAGGTTGAACGACCAAGCGTGGTGACCATCCACGTTTCCGGAGATGGATATTTATCAGACCTATACAGAAGCATCGTGAAAGCCTTCACTCCGCAGGGACAAGGTTCAGAAATCGATACGATGTTGTGTCTTCCGGCTCCTGTGACACCGGACCTAGACAAATATACTCAAATCATTACTCTGATTATATTCTGTTGGCTGATGGCATTTTTAGAACCGTACGGTTTACGACTGAGACAAGTGGTCATGTGTCAGTATTATCCGGACCGAGCTAAACAAAGAGCAGCCTGGTTGTACAATCACATCATCAGGTATTGGTATCCGCTTCACGTTCATTTCGAAAGCTCATTATCGGCTCGTGAATGAAACCAGGTCGAGGGGAAGCTTTCTGAAGTTCGCCAGACGTCAACTGCGCCGGAAGTTCGGTCTGGCCGAGGGAGAAAAAATCGAAAGAGTGACTCTGAAAGAGAGATTGTGGGCAACGTTACCGTGTCTGAGGGTTCTCTTTCCTATGAAGCAAAGGATGTGTCTTCTATGCGGCGCTGTGGAACAGGATGATAATTTGCATATCAAGTGCCCGACTCCTGGTTGCGTCGGTCTATATTGTTCCCAGTGTTTCGCTGATTTGCAGAATATGTGCACTATTTGTCAGAGTCCAGTGGAATATGGCGACCTGTCCGACATGAGTGAAGAATTGTGGGTTAATTAGATCTTCGAGTGTTGAATGATTTTCTGGTAACAGATTTGTGTAATACAGTGATTCTTCTGATGATCAATTGCCGGTGATCAAAGTAGAGCCAGCTAAGCCTGAGGAAGAAGAAGAGGAGCCATTATTGGAGGAAGAAGAAACAGTGATCGAAGAAGAGGAAGAGGAGCAGACGGAGGAGCCAACGGAGGAGCCAACGGAGGAGCAAACAGTGGAGCCAGAAGAAGAAAGAACGGAAGTTGAGGTTGAGGAAGAAGAAAAAGTGAAGAAAGAAGATTTATCAAAGGGGGAAGAAAAAGTGGAAAAAGAAGTAGCTCAGCAGACGGATGATAAATACGTAGAATACGTAGATCGAAGCTCTGAATCTAGTTACAGTTACAGTAAGAATTTGACATAGTATCTGAAAAATTAGAAGCTTTGGTAATTATTTATTTCAGCATATCAAGACGAATCTCCTCAGGAAGCGGAGATTGAGAAATGCAGAGAGCCATTCAAAGATTTGGAAGCGCAGAAAATTAGAGACGACGTGACTATCCAAGTACGTTTGAAAGAATCTTGTTAATCTCGAAAATCTATCACGTGTGAGCTCTTCTCCAGATATTCAACGAACCGTTCATAAAAGACACTTGTTCGAGCTGCGATTCCCCGTCTGGTTTCGTGGTGAGGGCACGTAGGAAGGTTTGTGCCAGATTGAAAAAGAGGAGACCTCGCGAGAAAGATTCCGATTCGTCAACTTCGATCGCCGACACGGAATCATGGTCGACCGAGGAAGTCGACGAGGAAGAAGTGATACATATAGAAGTGGACGATAGCTCGGAAGAATTACTTCCGAAGGATCGAAAGGATAAGGAGAAACGAGGTCGTATAAATAAAATCGTCAGCGCGGTAGCGAGGATTCCCTGGCTTGGTAAAGCAGAAGTATGAACTGTTCTGAATCCTCTCTAATTCTTCGACATCCTCAATTTCAACGTTATTTCACCTCTGAAAAATCTTCAAATTCTTTTTTCCCAAAAAGAGAAGGATTAGACTTAAATTAGAAAATGAAATAGTTACAATATTTCACGTGTAAATTTTGATTTTCATTTCTTCTAACAGAATGATAAAAAATGTAGAGGTTTACAAAGGAAACGACCATCTCTGATGAACAGGATCGTAAGCATGCTTCATAAAAAGCAATCAATGCCAGTCCAATCGTACAGAAGAAGTAGAAAGACAAAGGATTCATGGTCCTCTTCCACTTCCTGTGACGATGAACAGGAAACTCTGTTAAGTAGCAGAGATGATAGACACCTAACGAGACGAAGAATTAAAAGAACAACAGATGAATCTGATGAAGTGAAGAATTTAAATCTGAGACATCCATGTGAAAAGAGATTCACTACGAAAAGATTGCCTAGGTAATTTCGTTAATTTTCATTATTAATTGTGATTATTTTATATGGAGGTGTGGTGATATAGGTATTTGGAGTCTACTGCGAGAAGTACTTCGTATTTTGAAGTAGACGAGACCGAGGATTCGCGAACTGCAAGAAAATGCGTCCGACGAGTAGATGATATCAATAAATTGTCGAGCAAAGGATCTACGGATGTGAAGAAGAGAGATTATTGGAATATAACAGAAGATGATGAATTAATAGTAAGTAAGCTATTATCAAAAATGAATAAATCATAAGTGAATATGTTTTATGTAATTTTAGGGACCTTGTTCTTGTACGTCTGAGATCACGTATGACACAACTGGAGACAGAGAAATTTTGGAAATGACCACCATATCAGAACATACTGACGATACTAAAAAACATATCAAGGAAACGGAAACGGAAGGTACAATGACTGTTTCAGAAAGTGAAATGGATTATACTGATGAAACGGATGAGGTGGAAATTTCGAGGAAAGCTGATGATACAAAGGGTACTATTAAATATCCTGATGAGTCTGATGATACAAAGGATACTATTAAATATCCTGATGAATCTGATGATACAAAGGATACTATTAAATATCCTGATGAATCTGATGATTTCTCTGAATATAAGAAATCAGTAGATTTGAAAGACAAGAAAGAAGAAGGGAAAGGATTGAGTAAAAAGCCAGAAAAGAAAGTTAAAACTAAAGTTGCGAAGACTAAAATAATTTCTGCACCTCCAAAAGAAGATACAGAAAAAGTTGCAGAGATTCCTGCTTCGACGTATGACCCATTAGCAGGTTTAGAATTATATGGCGTTAGTTATAAACCGAAAGAAAGACCTGCACCTAGGAAACAGAAAGCAGACATAGAAAGAGAAGTTGAAGAAACTGAAGAAACTGAAGAAACGAAAGCTACGAGAACTAAACAGAAAAGTAATATAATTTCTGCACCCCCAGAAGAAGATACAGAAAATATTATAGAGATTCCAAGACATAGAGGCGGTGGTTCAGTATATGATCCATTAGCAGGATTAGAATTATATGGTGTTAATTATAAATCGAAAGGAAGATCTGCACCTGTAAGGCAAAAAATAGATGCAGAGAAGAAAGCTGAAGAAGCTGTAGAAATTGAGAAGACTGAAGAAGCTGAAGAAATTGAAAAGATTGAAGAACCTGAAGAAATTGAAAAGACTGAAGAAGTTGAAGAAACTGAAAAGACCACAGAAAAGGAATTAGAAAAAGATGTTGTGAAAGAAGGGACAAAGCAAGCTGCAAAATTAAAAGTTGATAAATCTACAGATTTACCTGACAGAAGTAGGTCTACTCAAACAAAGTTGCAGAGTCGTGATAAGGATATGAAAAGCAAATATGTTAAGAGAGTTTCAGATGCTCCAGATACAAAAGAATCTAGAAAAATGTCTAAAGTACCTGAGAAAATATTGACGTCTCAGGAATTGATTAAAAAAGACAAAAAGAAGAAACATCGAAAGAGGTGACTTATCAAAATATTTCATGATTTTTTTTAAAAAAACTTTCAATAATTAATTTTCATTAGATACAAAGAAGAGGACCTTCTTAAACCTTATACCTCAAAAAGAAAAAAACGTAGTTGCTCAAAAAGAAGAAAACATAGTTGCTCAAAAAGAAGAAAATGTAGTTGCTCAGAAAAATCAACGTTAACTGAAGATGAAGAATTCCACGCGTAAAAATAATTTTCATTAATTAAGTATAGGAGAATTATAGACAAAATGTAATTTTTTTTTTCAATAATATAGATCGCAGTTCGAAGATAGAGAGCTACCTCCAGAACCAACACAGAAGTATCCAAAAGAAGAATATTGTTCTGGAAAATCAGGAAGGCCATTTTCAGGATTTCAGGAATCAGAAAAATGGGAATCACATGGGAACGCATACTCTCCTTACGATTCCCATACAATGGGAACATATAGAAGATATCCTGAGCAATCTTGCAGCACGTATGAAAGGTACGGATTTAAAAAGAAATAAATTGGTTCAATTAAAAGAACAAAAAAATTGTATTTCAGTCCTTGTCATTTTGGTCCACGAAGTTATGAGTCCCCTCATCAAGACCCCAGAAAAATGATCCATCCAGAATCAACGGAGCAAGGGTTTGAAATCCCTATGGTAAAGAAATATTTGCCAATGTATCAGAGTCCAGAATTGATCGAAGAATTGAAAAGACACGATCGAATAAGACTGATTCGAGAAAGAGAGGCTAGGGAACGTGAAATTGCAAGTTCACCAGGTTCAATTTCCACGTGTTCCAGAATGGAAGCTCCGAGGACCAATCGTAGCATTGTATGCGATTATTTGACACCTGTAAGTAATTAGAATTTTTTAAAATTTAGATTTGAATTTTCGTTTCATTCAATTTTATTTCAAGAGCAAGATAGCCAAGGAAAAAGATATTTTTCCTTATCAAGAGACTCAAGCTTACAAGAACGTGTTACGTGAATTTCAAAAAAGAACCTCTCGTCAAAAGGCTTACAAAAAATCAGATACCATACCTTTGATGCATTTATCTAAGAAAGCGGATAAAAGTAAACAGGTAGAACTATTATATCCACCTAAAAGTCAAAGAAGATCTGATGCTGTGAAAAGATTTGCTAAAAGAATGATTGCACCTTTCAAGGTACCTTAATAATTATAATATATAGGGTGCCCCTCGAACTTATTTTTTCGAAAATAAAGCGCCATATGAAAAAATTTTATTCTATTTTTTCGATTCAATCTTTTACGTAGAATCACCCCCTACTAGCTTGTACCACCTGTTACGGGACACCCTGTATATATTTGGTATTATTCGATATAGTATGATAATTATTTATTGGGTATCGATCACTAATAAACTATAATAAATTTCCCAATGATTTGCTTGCAGCCAGTCCCGTGTGAAAAACACAAGCAAAAGGCTGTTCCTCGTTCGACGTTTAAAAAAAAGGGTGAAACGTGTGATGAGTGTTCGTTTGATCCAGAAATTTTCATCGAGATATCATCTGTTTGCGATTGCAGCGAGAAGACAGAAAAATCTGATGGGTCTACATCCGCCGATGAAACGACAGATAATAACGAGTCACCACGATGAGTGAAGGTAAACGTACTCGATAAGAGGTCTCCTCGACAACGCGTCAGTACGAAGTTAATTTTATCATATTTCGTCATTTTTATCGACGTAAGCAGATCGTCGATTGTTTGGAGTCGTTTATCTAACCTACAGAATGAACGCGTACCGGAAGAAAAATTAGCAATATGTATTCGCGATAAGAGGAGATCGATGCACTTTCGTTCGAAACGACAGCAAATTACACGAGTTTCGGCGATGTCGACAACAACGAGAGATAATTCAAGCACCCACGTAAAGATTTTTCAAAACGGGACAGACGACGTTGAATTCGATGTAGATAGAAGGAAAAAGAAAAAACGAAAGGATTGAATTTTTGCAAAATGGGTTTGGGAAAATTGTTGAGTTTCAAGAAATCAAAACCGAAACAGGATCCACCGGAGAAGAAGAAAGATGCGCCAACTGAAAAACAGCAAACAGAAGCTACAAAAATTAACAAAGCAAATGTAGTTTACCCCTTTCACGATGTAAAGGCGACTAGTTTTCCTCCTCCTCTGTCAATAGACGCGTCGGTGTACACTGATCCTAAAAATTTAAATACTGCACACTCTGAGAATGAAAAGGTACCTGGAAATTCTGATAAAAATGGTAAACAAGGCTTGCAGAAGAATGACAAAGAGAAGGAGGATAAAATCAAAGATAAAATTGAGGATAAAATCGAGGATAAAATCGAGGATAAAATCGAGGATGATAAGAAAAGATACTCCTTTGAACATAAAGTTTGTGATTCAAAAACTTGCACTAAGGAAAAATGTAACTCAGATACATGTGTGAAGGATAGAATCGATACTTTTAAGAAACCAGGTGACGTGACAGATAAAATTGGCCAGGATAAATTGACGGAAATGATCAATAGTTCGATCAAGGAAGCGATGCAAACGATCGTGAAGCAATGTAGAATGGTATTTAAGATGCAAGTATCCAAGATACTTAAACACTTTCGTAAAATCTTCATTTTTACTCCGAAAGATAGTTTTAAGGTATAATGGTATATTTTTGAAAAACAGGACGATGGAAAGGGACAGAATAAACAATTGAAAGATGACAAATTAGTATGTAATACAAAAGGTAAATACGAGTATAGATCGCGTCGAAGGTCTCCCAAAAGTGGTTTAAAACCGAGTTACTTCCGGGAGAAGCACCATGCTGTTCGTTCAAAAAGAATGCACGAGGGAAAGATAAAAGGTCACGATAAGAAAGGCATTGAGATCGAAGGGACTGGGAGTAAAAAACACTCGAAATTGACGAGCGATTGTCGAACCGATAATCGTAGGATGACCGGAAACGTGAATATCTATATCTGCTCGGAAACCAACGAAAATACACAGGTAACTCAGGACGCATCTGGTGTGTCATCGCTTCCAAGCTTCCCATCACAGATAATAATATTTAATTTGCTAAAATAATGATATTCATTTATAGCCATGCATATCCAAAAAACCTGAGCAGCCGTGCACAGAATCGAGTTCGGAAACAACCACGGACCGATCGAAGATATGTTCGAGTAAACTTGTGACCTGCATTCGAAACAAGCGCAGGAAATTCAAAGAACAAAAATCATTGGATCTTCTTCCGCAAAAAGAGGAAAGTAGCGACAACAGCAACATATCCAGCCTCGTTTCGAAATCCACAGATTCTAACATCGTGATAGGAGAAGAAAGTAACGATTTCCTTGTGTGCAAGGATACAGAGTCTACTTTAACCGAATGCGAATGCAAGGACAGTAGCAACAGCGATGCAACGATAAATGGATCGGATGAATTTTTCAGAAGATCGAAGTACGTCGTGTGCGATAGCATAGAAAAGCCTTGTTCCACGATTTATCCTTCGAAAATTCATTCGAAATCAGACACCGATGAATGGTCGTCGAAATCAATCTGCAGCAGTCGAAACGATGATTACACCTCTCTGGATCGACAACGAGGAATCGTGTTGTGTGATAAAAAGCCTGAATTTGACTACAGTAATTATAATAAATTGAAAGAGGGAAGGAAGTTCCCGAAGGCTTGCAGATGTCGTAAACAAAATCGGGAACCCATTGGTGATAGACGGTGCAGTTGTGGTGGAAAGAGACGAAGGGCGATGGAAAAAGAGAATTTTGTTCAGCCATTGTCAACCTGCGCTTGTATTGCTGAAGAAGAAGAGGAGGATGTGTGTATGGATGTTGAAACTTATAAGAAATCAGTGGAAGATCCGGTAAGCGTTTGTCGAGATGCTTCTAAGAGTTTAGAAGAACCTGTAGAAAAATTTGTAGCGTGTACCAAAAAAAGTGCTGGGAAAGAGAAAGAAAAGGAAAGTGAACAAATTGATGAAGAAACAGAGGAAGAGAAGAAAGAAAATTTAGAGAAAGTGCCAGCTCCTCCATCGACGCCTCGAAAATTGATAAGACCCGAAGCTTTGATGCTAAAAAATATTTTAAAGCAGCAGAATAAGCTAGCTGCGCAAACTATTGATCAAACTAATACTAATCAAGCTCCAATGACAAAACCAAATGCAATAGAAAATAAAATGAATCCGTCGAGTAACAATGCAAATAATTCTCAAACGAAAGCTGAGCCAGCATTTTTAAAACGATTCAACCTGAAGGAGCAGCATAAATTTATAAAAAAATCAGAGATTGAAAAAGAACAGACCCTTTCACAGAAACCGGAAGACAAAACGCAGGAACTTAAAGAGAATGAAGAAGATAAAGGTGCCAGGAAGTCCTTCCAGGAAAAAGTGAGGAGTAGCATGCTCTATAAGAGTTTCAGAAAAGTTCTCGAGAAAAAGGAAAGTCCAGAAAGAAAATCTAAGGAGGAAGATAAGGTCGGTGAAGATACGAAGGGCAGCGCCAACAAAAAAGCAAGAGTTGATGGCGATCGGTTACCCAAAGATTCTAAAGACACGAAAGAGAAAGAAAAATTCTTTCATAAAATGATGAAAGGGAAAAAGAATAAGCATGAAACAAACATTTCACAGAAGATTTCTGAAAATGATGCTGATTCCAAGCCTGTTGAATCAATAAAGATTGAAGAAGAAAAAAAAAATATGAAAGAGGAAACTTCTGATATTAAAGAAAAGGAAGAAAAGGCAAAATTATCGACCACGATGGTTAATAACAAACCTTCTCCTCCTTCAATTAAAGATACTAAAGTTGAAGAAATGAAACAGATAAATCCTGAAAAATCTGAAAAAGTATCTGAGTCTCGGGAACCTAGACCAGCAAAGGACCCAGAAATTCGACAGAAACCCGATGACCGAGAAACAAAGAAACCAGAAACTCGAAAATCTGTGATGGAAGACAAATGTATAAAAATTGACCTACCTTCTGAAGCACCTAATGTGTGCGCCCAATGCGTACGAAGGAAGTCATTAAATCAAGAATCGAAACAATGTTTGCAGATTCACGTATCAGAACCCCATACAACCTGTGTGAATCCAAACTTTATAAGGTGTACAGATATTAATGAAAATTGTACCGTGGGTAATGAGAGCAGATGCACATGTTATTTACCAATGTCACAGAGCACTAATGAATGTATAAATCATCCGAAGAGCTGTTTGAAAAAAGAGAGACAGTTCCGTTGTCCGAATTCTCAGGAAACCAGTGCTTCGATTCCTTGTTACGATAAGAGGAACTGGGCAGAGTGTGGGTGCAGAAGGGTGCTCTGCTGCGAGGATTGTCGTAGGCCAAGGGCCGAGTGCAGGTACATTTCTCCTTCCCTGAAAATGAAATTTGATGGTTAGTCGAAAATATCTTTGATCAACAAAATAATTTTCCTGATTAAACAGTTGCAGGTCCACCTATGTGCCCTGCGCTAATTGTTGCAAACCGAGAAGCAAGTGCTCGTGCAAATCAATTTGCAAAACCAGAAGCACCTGCGGACACATGAGGTCGATGTTTTGTCTATATTGCGACAATCCTCGGGAAACGTGTACGTGCAGAGCGCCGTTGAGAAAATGCTCGTACTGCGAACTGTCGATGGACCTGTGCAGGTGCGAGGAACGGAAGACGATTTGCGATGGAAGACCGGTCTTGACCGAGGCCGATAACGATCGCACCATGTACGTTACCGCGTGGAAACCGAGGGAAGAGATACGACGTTACTTCTCGAGAAACTTGGACGTTCTTCGAACCGATTCTATCAATGAATGCTGGTGCCATGAAAAGCTGAAACACCACAACTCCGATGACCTTCCTTATCAACGTTTGAGCGTCTTCTCTGACGTGATGGACGAGCTGCAGCAGAAGTTGAGCGAGTCTTCGTGCTGCACTCGTTGCAGGAAGATTCCCTGTTGCTGCAATCCTAACGAGGGAAAGATAAAATGCTGTGTCAGGTGGTTTCATTATTTATTATTACCGAGTGCAAAGTTCGTCTTCAAATTCAAATATTAGATCGCTGCATTTACTAACTGCATTTCATGACATAAAAGTATTGCAAAGTTGCACTTGTACCATATCAATTTAAAGTTTGTTCAATTTCTGATGTTCTGAAATTAAATGTAAAAATTTCAATCTTATTATAAATATTTATTCAGAGTAGTTTGTTGAAAGAAGAAGATAAAAGCTATTGGACGGTAAATGTTATAATTCAATACGATTCGATATTGTTGCAGTCCTAAAACAAGACGAAAGCTGGTAGCAGTATGCATGGAGAAGCCAAAGGTTAAATCACTGGGCAATTACAAGTGTGACACGGGCAAGGAAAAAAGCGATAGACCAAGAAAAATAATAGTATCCCTCTGTTGCGAGTGCAAATCTACACCGTGCAGATGCAAAAAGTCTAAATCGAATCAGAAGAAACCAAGAGCAAAGTGTTATTATTGTAAAAGCTCGCCTTGCATGTAAGTAATCACGTATCAAATAGAAATGCATGGATAAAGGATATAAACAAATTTAAAGATTAATAAAAAAAATATGAAGGCGGTTATTAATGGCGATCTAAGTACGTTTTAATTGCTCTAAAGTTAAATCAAGTACTTCCAGTTGACTTTTTCTCCCATTTGTTCTTTTTTCCGCAGCTGCATTGCGACCGGAGAATGCAACAAACCGAGGCCGTGCAGGTGTAATGATTCACCTTGTCGCACGAAAGAGAAGGAAAAGGCACTGCGTGGAAAAACATCCACGAAACCAAAGAACAATGACGAAAAGATAATTTGTGTGCGGTAGAAAGTCACCTGTGATTATTTAACAGAAGAACACATTCGTATATCGTCGAAACGATCTAGTAACTGACAATGAGATCTTGACACGATAGCTGAGGGATTTTATAGCTTTGATGATAAACAAAAGAAAGATTGATAAGCTGTTATTTTGTTTTTATTTTTGTATGCGATTATTTAACCCCACAACACGTATTATAAGGAAATGATCTGGTAATCGGGATCTGAGATCAATTAATGATGATTTGTAAATGATAAAAAAGTAGGAATATTACCATGATTTTCCATGAATTAAAACTATTTACCGTGTTTATTGAACGCGTTCTTGAATATGATTCTAAAGATTTTAGTCATCAAAGGCATTCAAGTAATATTGATTTTACAAATTATGTAATTTTGATAATGTTCCCTTAATTTAAGATTAAAACACTTTGTGTTTCATTTAAGAATAGATAGAAGTCTAGTTTCATTCAGCTTCCTTTCAAATCTTTCCCCATTCCATTGACATATTTCTTCGCTATTACGTTAATCAGAATGTACGTGCGAAATATTACAAAATTGATTATGTGAATCGTAGCGATATCATCGAAGCAAATATTTAACTGTTCGAAGGTGGTATGCGTTTATCTCGTATCGTTTTTTATATCAAAAAATAACAGCAGTTGCTGTACACAATGGTAGGTATGTTGTTTTTTGAATCATATAACAGCTGTAAATTAAAATGAAAGGCATACGCGTGCGTGATAAGAAACCCGAAATTATTCCGGTCGAAGGTAGTGGAATTAAAAACAAATTAATGTCACGAGTTTCGGAAAAAATGACGGAACAGTGCAAATAATTTGAAACTAAGATAAATTGGGATAACAAATTCTAATATTGATTATAAGAAAATATAAAATAACGAGAACTTTCTGTCACAAAACCTTTCCTGTTTGAAATCATTAGGGATAAAGGATATCCTATAATTAAAATATATTGATTTTCGAACCATGGACCATGGGTCAACTGTGACCTAGGACCTACGAAATATATATGGATATTTGCTCATTGCAAGTCAATATTTAAAGCAATAATCTAAAATTTTTAAAATAAAAATAAGATTTATATTATTGCTGTCTTAACACTTCGTCTTCCAAGGGTTAATTATTCCGTCCATATAAGATTTAAAGGAACTTCGCTGTGCCCTCCCATAAATCATTAGTTAATGAATTATATAACAGCGCAAGTTTTATTGTATCACTCGGTTGTTTAAATAAATATTTTTTACCGAATGCACTAAATATTTGAAGTTGCTCGATGCCATGAGGAGTAGGGGATATCTTAGGCTTCATAAGAGACGCTGTCTCCCGTGTTTTACTAGATCGTTACGAACTGTAGACCGGCAACGTGTTCTTTCATCGTTAAACGCATTCTTCGTTTCCTTTCGCTTTCAAACAGCTCTCAGTTCTTTGCTTCTTGTTTCTTTCCAAGAATCGTTTGCACCGCATTGTTACTTTCTACGCAAATTGAGATTCGCATTGTCGAATTTTCGCGTGTGACCAAAAATTGATTCTCTTAGTTTGAAGGAACGAGGGGAAAGATGCAAGTTTACAGTGAAGATCCGAGATTGTTCCGTGTTTCCCGTGAAAAACTCTTGAACGAGAAGAACCCTGTACAAGGAAAGGTTTCTCTAACTCTTCGAGAACTTATCGAAGCTCTGCACGAAGCTTTCAAGACTGACCATGTTAATATTGACCATGTGCAAGATTTGATGGCGTGTTACAGGAGCAACCCCTTGGAATGGAAAAAATACGCCAAGTTTGATAGATATAGGTAAAATAGAAATATTTCAACCCCTTTTATGGATTTTGAAATTTAGTTCCTTAGATGAAATCCTGGGATTACTTCGTTCCCATTTTTTTAATTGACACCTTCAATTATTTAAATTTAAGAGTATAAAGGGTCGAAAATAACAGCTATCTTATTTATTTAACTATTGCCTAATGAAAAATAAATCAGATTTATCAAAAGTGATTCTTCTGAATCTCGGTAAAAATCCCCATACGTTTTAACAAAAGCTCGTCAATAATTCTTGCAACTTAACTTGTTTTCCATTGTAAACAACGTTTCTGTACTTGTTACGTTCGCGAACAATCGAACTTCTCGGGTAAATATTTTATCGTTTCGCGTACAAACAGAACTACGTCGGACTTGTGAAATAAAATTAATATGACGAAGTTCATGATAGGTTATCGCTCGTTACTGTTTCTCTAACCCTGACGGTTTCGTAGATTTTCTGTTTCATTCGTGAAGCTAATCAATCTCCTATAACGAGGTACTTAACAGTCCGGTTATATGTTGATACGCGAACAAAGTAAATGACCTGATGAAAAAATGTAAATAATTAACGATTAATAATTATTGAAAACATCAACACGTTTATCGGCGGGGGAATAACACGCTTGTAAAGAACAGATTTATTGTTCGTTAATACGAAATAAGAACGTTAGAAAGCCAACTATTCGTGTATGAATGTGAAAACGATAAGACGGAGGATTCCAGAATTGTTCGACAAAGACTAGTAACTTGTCTGATAATTCTAATGTGTTTCGTTAAGATAATTCGAAATATAGCAATTAGTACAATCCTTTGTTTTATTCGTGTTACAATTATTCTCCACACTACAATGGCTGATGTAATTGATCACTTTGCAACGTAGATTACGAAATTTTTCTAAATATCTATATTCGTGGAAAGCAACTTCCCCCGCAAATGTACGAAACGCGATTGCAAATCTGAAACAAAAATTGCTTCGCCAATCATTAAGATAATAACGAGAATGTTGTTTATTAGGATTATGACACGCAATTGCTAATACGACCGATTTCTACATGACACGCGAAAGTATAAATACTGCGGTACGAAATAGAACATGTTATATTAAATATAAAACAAGGAATAATTAAAATCATATGAAGTTATTTTGTAATTAGGGGATACTAGTCTTTCACCCCATCACCCTTCATTTTTCTAAGGTCAATGGGTTAATGTTGTAAGAAATCATTGTGGTATAATTTAATTAGACCAAATTGAATTAATTATTCTTAAACAATTTAGTATTTTTTTTACCACTGTGTTCGAAAAAGTTCAACCCAGGTATGCGGAACACTGAAAGATTTATGTGTATTGCACGTAAATCGATGGTGTATGTTCGGTGAACGGTTGGTTACATATACTTTCCACGTATGTCCCCCTTCTCTAAACTTTACACTTGATTCGGAATATCGGTTCTTTGACACGTGACACTTCAGCGATCGAAAGTATCTCACGTCTCGATAAAATCTGTAACAATAAAACCGGTTAATTGCCTCTCCGTAACCAGTAATTATCCTTGTGACATGTCGAGCGTGATTCACGTCAAGGAAGAAATCCATAAAAAGTGAGTTAAACTAGTCGTTTTATGCAGGTACACGAGAAACTTGGTCGACGAAGGAAACGGAAGGTTCAATCTGATGGTTCTGTGTTGGGGAGAAGGACATGGGTCAGCCATACACGACCATGCCGATGCACATTGTGTCATGAAAATTCTACAGGGTGAACTTTGTGAGGTATGATAAATTTTTTTATATTTAAAATGAATATATTTGTTAATATTCTTTTTTATTTTATAGACCAGATATGAGTGGCCCAAGAAATGTAAGGAGAATTTTGACACGGAGGAACCGGAAGAACTTCGAGAATTAGAAAGAAACACTCTCGGACTAAATGAAATATGTTACATTAATGGTACGATTGTTAACCTAACCAGTTTTTATTTAATTTGAACATTACGCGCGATTTAATATAAATTCTACGCATCAGAAGCATCATAAGATAAAATAAATGTTACTAATTGCCAATTAAATGTAAAATAATTTAAAAAACTTGGGAATGATACGAGTGAAAGTAAATTAATAAAGAATCACACTTTCAATAATATACATAATGCCTTGAGACGATAAAACGAAACATAAAAACAACGATAATAGAGTATCTCAGCATTTTGAAATGTTTAAATCTGTCGAAAAAAAATTGATATGGTACTTCATCTAATTGGGTAAAAAAAAATAAGTTTGTATTAAAAAATTTACTTATTTGCATACTTAAATTTTCTAGTGTGGAAGGTAATGAATGTTTTACTGTACCTCATTAATTTTTGTACAGATTCCCTGGGACTGCATCGAGTCGAGAATCCAAGTGCAGTAAACCCTGCAGTATCGCTGCACCTGTACTCGCCTCCATTCTCCTCGTGTTCAGTTTTCAATAAGCAAACTGGTCAAAGAACAACGTGTAAAGTCACCTTTTGGTCGAAATATGGAGAGAAGAGAAATAGGGTAAAATTCTGTATTATTTACTTTTGCTGTAAAAATAAAAAGAAAATGAAATGGATTAAGATGAATCTTGTTTTCTATTTGCAGGAGATTCAAGACGCCAGGTGTCCTGAGGATAACTAACTGATCACTGCATTTTTCGTTAAAGTTTCTGTGTGTTAATTGAAACGAGAAAATAGTGTAAAATTTAGTATGTTCATACGTAGTTTTATAAAGTTTTAAGTACTTAAATGCGTTTAAGATTTGCTAAATATTTCTACTAATATATATTTCAATTCGAATGATGATCGGTAAAGAGAATGTTCCTACAAATTTTTATACGTATTTGCTCGTTATATGTTACGAAAATAAAATGAATTTATCAAGTTTGGAGGTGGTCAATGAACCTCAGAACATTTAAGATAAAATAATTAACGATATCGTAAATGATGCTGATTTCTCAGTTCACACCAAGGATAGTTGGTGTTGTATTCAACTCGCGATATTTATTTATTTCGATCACAACGTGAAATACAAGCGAAGTTTTTAATACAATATTCGTCGTGATGAAAGTAGAATCTAGTATTTTATAAAATCGAAAAAACAGGAAGGTGGGAGTTATTGTGAGTCCAGTGGTCGGTAAGGGATGAGGTCATGAGGTCAAGGTTTGGAGATGACTAGTTCGGATGAACCATTAGGAATAGAAGGAAGGATTTGGGGTGTTTGTTGTTGAAGGTTCACTTATAATACGATGAGAAAGCCCGACTATCTAAGTACGATAGTGAATGATTCGGTATATAATATCGGTTACGAACTTAAAGTAAATATTAATTAATAATATTGATATATAATTACTTCATAAACACGGTACTGAAATAGAAAAATTCGTTTAAGAATGTCTTATACTAATAAATAATAAATATTGAAACAATAAATCATGACAAATAATAGTGTAAATGTAAGTAAAATATACACAATATTCATTTAATAATAAGAGATAATAAAATATATGTGATTATTAATTAAACAAATTTTAAGAAAATAATTTAAAATTCTATCACGATAAATTGCATTTCAATAAAAAGATATAAAAACATTAATATATTAAAAAAGATTATACCACCATATCCAAATATACTGAAATAATAAATGTTAATTGTTTAATACAAGAAAATAATAAAATTTTAAAGAATAATGATGAAATAAATTGCGGTACACCGATTAGCACCCAGGTGATGCTCGATGAATCGTTGAAGACGAACTGAAGCGGCGCAGGCTCATCGCAACCTCAGCCGCGGTTGTAAACAATAGAGTGCGTGCGCACACTCACTGTCACTACACCTATTATATGGGGTACAACTCTAAAAATCTCTTGAAAATTATTTGTTTTAACGTTATATTAATTAAAAATATAACTTAGTACTTAAAATAAATTTATATATATTTAAACTTTGATATTTTACAACACTTACTAAATCATTTATTAAATTCCCTTGTTTGTGTTTTACTGTTAAATCTTTATATTTATGGCCTAGGTGTTTATGTCTATCGTTTGCCATAAAATTTTCAAGGGTTATTGTAAAATAAATCCTTTGCTAAAATTTCAGGAAAGTATTTATATCTCCGTTATATCCAACTGCTTCAACATGTAATGGAAAAAGCCAAGGATCGAGAAGCTGAAACCTAATGGTATCGATGTTGCTTTTATCCATGCCCAGATACTGTAAATTTTATATAAAATATAAAAAAACTATAAAATATATAAATTTGCATTTATGTAATTAATCAATGAAAACCTACACTATTGTCATTAAAACTAAAAAATTACAATAAACAAATTGCAATAGTTTTCAATTGTATTATCTATGAATTTCCAAGTTTTGATAAAATTTCATTTACTCACTTATAAACGTGATCGTTTATTTTAAAAGGCGAAGGCGTGGGAATAGAACCACTATCATAGATAACCACTGGTTTAATCGGCACATCATCCGCGTTTGTCCTAGTTTGTTCAATTTTAAAAACCACGTGTTCACCGTCAATAACCTATGCAAAAAATAATCTTATCTTATAAATTACTTTCTAATTTAAAACAAAAAACTTATTTCACCTTTCCAAACACCGTGTGTTTTCCGTCTAACCATGGTGTAGATATGGTTGTGATGAAGAATTGACAACCATTGGTATCCTTTCCAGCATTCGCCATACTCACATACAGGGGACCATTGTGTCCAAGTTCAAAATTCTCATCCTCAAAATATTTCCCATAGATACTAATCGATCCAGTCCCATCATCATTTTCTATATCTCCACCTGGAAATCATTAATGGCTTGTTGAGCAAGTTCGAATTTAACAAGATAGCTTGTTTAATTACCTTGTACCATGAACTTCTTAATTACACGATGAAATATACTTCCCTTATACGTTTTTCCTGCTACTCCAGTTGTCGATAAAACAAGAAAATTCTTAACAGTCTTTGGTACAGTTTCACCGAATAAACCAATTACGATTCGACCAGCTGGATGGTCGTCTATCATAATGTCGAAGTAGACTTGATCGGTGACGGTCAGATTATCGTTCTAAAATAAAAATCAATAATATTAGATAAATTTGCTTTTGTTCTATAAATTATAAGGTGATTTAGATTGTAATTAAAGTTACAGAAAGGAGTAATTGTTTAATGGTTCGGATATTTTAACACTCTTTGGTTAAACTGATCCGAAAATGAATAAATTCTTAATGAAGCATTCTATTTATGTGGAATTTACTAATTACTATTAAACGTATTAGGAGAATATATTAATCAATTAGAATATTATTTCGAACATTAGAAGAAAGTATACCTATATCGATAATGTTTAAGATAGCTAAATTGGTTACTAAATATTGGAAAGATAGCGTCTTATCAATTTTCTCAATCGTAAAACACGTTGTATTCACGCGTTCGCAGAAAGTTATATATGTACGATACGTAACAACGAAGGAAACCTTATGTACACTATATAACTATAGATCGCGTCCGATCTATACTCCGATTCTCTTCTCACGATTCCTCTTTAATCCGATTTCATGTGGCAATACGTTATCCAAGTTTCACCAGATACTGAAAATTGCTTTCAATTCACAGAAAATGTATCCTCTGTCCAAGAGAACAACGCACCAGGCTTTCACTGCACTTTTACCTCATTTCTCGTCTGTTATTTCTACCATCATTCAAACATTTTCTAAATTTTGTAGAAATAGAAATAGTATTTTTTAAATTTCATGTCTCATTATTTCCCGTTAAAAATGTTCACACGACGAACTCTTGCACCAAATTCCTCGATGCATACGACCTAACGGTATGCAGAAAAACGCAAACGCGTTTTTCATAATGTAATGTTCTTGATATTAATCAGGAAACGGTACCTCTAAAGTTGAAGCTAGTGCAACCAAACAGGCTATCGCCAACAGGATCTTCATGATTTTACGATTGGACACAGAATACTCCGAATTTCCAAGTTTTAACTTCATCGATTACGAGTCGAACGACGTCTATCAAATGCGATCAGAAGCACCGCGCGGAAACCAAATGAACGCTCCAAACGCTTGCGCGGAACGTGTACCGTTTCAAGCGTTTTGCCGCTATTTTGCGTCGACATATTTTAATTCTAAGAAAATTGACTGACGCTTAAAAGTAGACCACCTAAGAGTGTCTATCTCTAAATTACAATAATTCATTTTTAATTTATTTTTATCCTCAAATATTCAAAATTAGGATCGGTTATCTCAGAATTAGCTCGTATCGAAATATAAAAATCCTTTCATTTACCAAAATTTTAAATTAAATTAAATTTTAAAAAAGGGGGCATCTCGCGTGGATGTGAAGCAAATCCTCGTTAGGTCAAGGATCCTCGAGGCTGGCAATTCGATCGAGCTGCGATCGAAGAGGTACCGAGGCTCGCTCGTCAGGTACCGTTATTCCCGATCGTCGACCAGGTCGAATATTATAAAAGGTGGGACCATCGACGGTCCAAGGATAGTTGTTCGCGATGGAGAAGAGCAGTAGGTCGCGTGGTGCGTGGTTCACGTTTACGTTTCTTCTCGCCGCTGTTCTCGTCGTCGAGGCGGCTGTGATCGATCGGCAAAGACGAGAATTCGTGATACCGGATTGGATCGAGATCGTGGACGAGCCTGTCGCCGAGAACTCGCAGACAATTCAAAGGGCGGTTAGAGTTAGGGATGCCAAGGTGAATTACGAGGGAGCACAGGTGTGGAGGGTGCAGGCCTCCGAAGGTCAAAAGGACCTGGTGTCGAATGTGACGATGGACTTTCAAGAAGCTGGATGTTCGTAAATCTTTTAATCTTTCATTTTTATCTTCGATAATTGCAGAAGAATTTTTTTATCAATTCGATATCGTTTTCGAAATACAGAAGTTTTCTCTTATCTTTGTATCTAAATTAATGAATTCTTCAAATTCTGCAGATTAATTATCGTTTCTTAATACAGTGCTCTCGTTATGGGCTAGCAACGAAACAGGAGTAGATGTGATGATTCGTTCAGAAGAAATTCCGAGAGTGGCTCGTTATTTGCAACAAAAGGATCTACAATTCCAAGTGGTAATTGAAGATGTGCAGAAAGCGATAGACGAAGAAAATCCATCGCTTTCCGAAGAAGAGATGGAGGAACTGGAAGGTCGTAGAGGTTTGGAGAATCTCTTATTTTTTTATACATCATCAAAATTATTTCAAACGATCTAATGTAAATTTCATTTTGCTTTATACATATACTCTTTCTTGGAGGGCTTAATGTTTCCTCTTCATCGCTGTACTTTGCAGAAAGTACTGGGGCTCATGGTAAAAAGACATTAAACGACTATTTGTTCGACAGTGAAAAGATGTTTCGCTTGTCATTTTACCTGTTCCACTGACACAAATGGCAATGACGTGTTTAATCGCTGTTGTGCAGTCTAATCACGTAGCGAAGAAAGCTGACGGGAACGAATGGTAGTAGACACGTGCGAATTCGAAAGTGATCATGATAAGCATTCATCTTGACCATTAGACGTTCGGTGTAAATTAATCATTAAAAAACTAACGTTTCAATTTTTAATAAAACTCCACGTTAGAGGTACATATTTGTACATTGCAAAATTAAAAATAATGAAATGTACCTATTTTTATTTTGATTAATGTGCCTTAATTAGAAACTGAAGTTAATTAAATGATGTTTCATTTTACATGAAAAAGGAAATATCTGAAATTTCCCTAAAAATGTTAATTCTCATTAAAGTGTGTCATACCACACGCAGTCATTTCCAATTATAGTAATTAACGAGTTAATGACGTTATAATACCTGTACCCATATTCTGGCGATAATAAATCAATGAAACTTCAAACTATAACTCGGAATCATTAGCTGCTAGCTATTTTTCAATGGAAAGGTATGATCGTACAAACCGAGGTTACCGTCCTCGTCGTGAGTCAACCTGCTAACCCAGTTCCGGTTCATCGACAATGCTGATTAACATTAACAGTTATATGTGCTCGTGTGTGATGGTGTGCGAGCATCTGCAGCACACGTAGTTTTCACGAATAACCGCGTTGTTTCGATCCCGTTAACCCGTTTCCAGTAAATCGTCAAAGAGCTGGCAATTGGCCCGACTGGAAAGTTGTTCGAGAAATCGGGATGTCCAGTGGAGAATCGTAAACAAAGAGCGATCTTTGATAGACCTGATAGAATTGTTATTCTCAGAGAAGAATTCATGCTCATTAGTTATCGCATAAAATTAATTAGTATAGAACTTTCTCTTTCTAATTGTTTGAAAACGTCTTAGGTATTTCCTTTCTCTGCCCATATGAATTTCCGTAAAGAATCTATCCATTTAATTAAAATTTCTGGCTACGAGTTCAACTAACCATATCAATATTAAGCTTCTAAGTAATTTTCTAGCTCGTTACGCTTGGTGGCAGGGAGTCAGGGTGCGAGGTAGATATCCACGTCCTCCTCGTCCTGTTCGTTATCCTGTAGCTAGCGTACCCGGTGGTTGGCACTTTAGGGGTGAGCTTCTTGCACGCACAATCCGCTTCGTCGATTCAGACTCATCTTTACAAATTTCTTTTAAAATCCTCTCGATCGATCCATTTGATCGAATACAAATTCAGTGTCAATTCGTATCTGAATCCACGGAGCGGAATGTTCTCACATATCGTTTAAGGACATCGAACGTGCAACCATTGAATAATCTTGAAGGTATACCTGTCAGGTCATCGAATGGAGTGGACCAGTTACCATCGCCTCGAAGACATCCATGGATACCTTGATTACCTGGCTGAGACTTTTCCAGACGTCTGTTCTGTCGTCAGTATTGGAAATTCTGTCGAGGGACGACCTCTTAAGGTATTTATTGCTCCACAGGAACCCATGTTGTAAACATCCTGCAAGCTATAAAAATTTATTTGTAATTTAGGTTTTGAGAATCAGCAATGGGAAGCCCAATGAGCATGCATTATGGATCGATGGGGGAATCCACGCTCGAGAATGGATCTCCCCAGCTGCGGTAACTTACATCATCAACCATCTGGTTGAAAACAGTGAAGATTTAGAGGCTGATTACTATATCCTCCCTGTAGCGAATCCTGATGGGTACGTTTTCAATGATACCAGCTTTCAAACGAAACGGTACCATAATTATATATTTACAGATACGAATACACGTTCACGAGGGATCGTTTATGGCGAAAGAACAGGAAACGTCCTGTAGGTAGCATGTGCACCGGAATTGATCTGAACAGAAACTTCGGTTATCGCTGGGGTGGTATGGGAACCAGCAAAGACCCCTGCCGCGAAATCTACGCAGGTTCCGGGCCGTTCTCCGAACCGGAAACGAACGCCATTCGGAATTTCTTCGAGGCTAGCGCTGCTAATTTCAAAGTCAGTTATATTCTTTCTCTCAACGACGAATGAGTTAAAATGAATTCTCTCGTTACTTTTGCTCTCCAGGCGTACCTGACGTTTCACAGTTACGGTCAGTATATTCTATACCCATGGGGTTACGACAAACGCGTCCCACCGGATTATGCGGATCTGGAAAGGGTTGGAAGACAGGTAGCCGCGGCGATGAAGAAAGCAGGTGGGGCCAACAGCGAGTACACGGTCGGAAACAGCGCTACTACTCTGTATGCGGCTTCCGGTGGTTCCGACGACTGGGCAAAGGCGATTCTAAAGATGAAATACGCTTACACGATCGAGCTAAGAGACACTGGAAAGCATGGTTTCGTTTTACCAGCTCGTTACATCGTCCCAACAGCGAAGGAAGCATTGGCCGCGGTAATGATCGTCACAGAGGCTTGCAAATTATTGTAATTACTCGTTGTATAAATACAAATCAATACCTATCCTGATATTGTACGTACGAATTCGTGCACTGTAATTATTAGCTGATAAGTAAGAGCGTCTATTTATTAAACAGAATAAACAATTAACAATAATTTCCTTATTTTTTATTGTTTATTATATCGTGTGATTTATTTCTATTGTATATATGTATATCGCTAACATGGTGCTCGAGCAGCAGCCGTTGACTAACTGAGACATCATTCTAGCAATATTATTATGCCAATCGGCAATGTAGTGTCATGCATACTCCATAATATTAATAATCCAATCAATATAAGGATATACTTCCGTGTAGATCGTTGGTGCACCGATCGTACCACACGGAACGATTCCCCAGGAAGCGATTCCGATCAGTTCATAATTGGTACCGTTACTCACGACCAATGGACTGCCAGGGTCACCCTAAAACCACAGTCACGATGTCAAACAAAATCATTCAAATTAGTTTAAATAAAAATTTGATTCCTTACATTACACGTGGCGAAACCACTACTGCGGGGACCAGTACAAATGGTGTTGACAGATAAGGAAGATGAACCTGTAAGCTGTATTACAGATTTGTTACAAGTGTCTATGTCTATCATATTTAGTTTCAGGAGTTGAAGTTTGTCAGGCATCATTGGAGCGTATGTTCTCCAAGACGATCCCCAGCCTGTTAAGGTAACAGCAGCTCCGTTCGATACGTTTCCTGATTCCGGTAGATCGACACTATTGACCGAATCGGTGTACTTCAATGATTTGGACAGTTTCAGCAAGGCGATGTCATAGGGACCCGCTTCTCTAAAATTGCAAAATCGGTGTGTCAATTATAAATTGATAAAATAAAGGCTGAAGAAAGAATAATGTTATCTTGTTTATTCGATTATCAATACTATTCATAGAAGATTGCGATAAAGATAAAAGTGTACTTACCCATCATAATTCCTCTGTATGATAGATTTTTCAACAAAGACCGTTTGTTCAGTGCGTTCCTTGATTTGCAAGTTATGCTTTCCTACCTTAACCACAAAGTCACCGTAGGGTGGAACCATCAAAGCACAGTGTGCTGACGTGAGGATCCATCGCTCGCTGATAATAGCTCCGCTACAGAAGTGAGTGTGATCAGTGTAACCCCATTGAAGGGAGGCTTGCCATGGGACAGACTTTATTGGAACTTCCGTTGCTTCATTGGTATATTTGGGATAAAATGGTAAAGGATAACCGCGGTATGGTTTCCCTTCTTTAGAAAAAAGAATGCAATTTGATTAGTTTAAAAAAGTATAGAGGAACAGGATTAATAGAAAAAAGAATACTATTAATAATAGACTTACCACAGCTAACTACCGCAAGAAAGGCAATAAAGACAATCAGTTTCGACAACATTTCGATGGTATGATACGTCTTCACTCGGTTGGATCTTATATACTAGCATATACGATAGCACACGTGTGTTATTTTTAATCGCACCTGTTAAAATTGTGCTGGCGTGAAAACTTTGTGTAATAGATAAAAGGTACCTTCTGTAAATATGTAAATAGAACATAGACTGGCTTCAGTTCAATGGATGCTCTCAGTTGGAAGGGAAACATAATCCGACACAGACAAAATGATAGCACACTTGAAAAATAAAGATATATTGTATATTTCATATAACGCAACTTGTGCATATATGTTAGCATCGGGTACTTGGTGGAGGTGAAACGCGTGTCAGGGTCATTACACTTAGGGACTTCGACCTATTTTTCAATGGGTTATCCATACCTGGAACCATATGTCTGTCGTCGGTGTTGGGACCGACAGAGGCTTGCAAAACGTTGTAATTACACGTTGTATAAATACAAATCAATACCTATCCTGCGTACGAATACGTATTGATTTCGTCACTTGATTTGCAAGTTATACTTTCCTACCTTAACCACAAAGTCACCGTAGGATGGAACAATCATAGCACAGTGTGCTGAAGTCAGGATCCATTGAGTGTAGATAATCGCTCCGCTACAGAAGTGAGTGTAAGAAGAGTGACTCCATTGAAGAAAGGCTTGCCATGGGGTAGAGTTTACTGGTGCTTCCGTTGCTTCATTGATATATTAGGGGTAAAATGGTAAAGAATAACCGTGGTAGGGTTTCCCTTCTTTAGAAAAAAGAATGGAATTTGATTAGTTAGAGAAATATAAAGGAACAGGACTAATAGAGGAAGGAGTACTATTAATAATAGACTTACCACAGCGAATTACGGCAAGGAAGGCAATAAAGACAATTAGTTTCGACGACATTTCGATGGTATGATACGTTTTCACTCGGCTGGATCTTATATACGAGTCTCCTAGCGGATGTTGGTATCAAAAGTTTATCGATAAGTACATATACCGTTTATCTTATTGCCGCAGGCTGTGTACTGATCATGTTCAATTCTATGAACGATGTATCTATTAAAATTTTAAGAACAGATTTTAGATGAAAAGCCGAGATTTTCGGAAACTTTCCGATTATTTTACGATTCAAATTCACCTATCCAGTATGGAATTCACCTATATCTATAATATTATAGCTGTTTGTTTTTATCACAAGTAATCGTGAATCATTTTACCTTTTCCGCTGTTGCAACGGACACGTCTTCCGCGAATAATCATTGATACTTCTGTCGAGTTTATCATTATCAGTGACTCGTTAATATTTTTGTAAGCAGGCGGAAACGAAATGAAAGATAAAAAATATCTTCGTCGTAACCAATATAACTTTGTGATTATAAACGAATCGCTATTTATTGAACAAAATAAGCAATTAACAATCTCTTTGGTGTGGTTCATTAAGAATAATTCAACATGATCACGGTGATCCACGTAACGAAAGCGGACACTCTGGTGTATACAGAAGGTGCGTTCTTTCCACCGCAGGGAAATAGTCCCCAGGATACGATCCCTACCACTTCCGCTTCTCCAAAACCGTTTCTTGTCACTAATGGCCCTCCTGAGTCGCCCTAGAATTGAAAAAAATTTTTCAGCACAAATTCTATAATTAAAAATTTAATTGCACCTTGCAAGCTGACAGACTTCCGTCCAAAGGACCGGTGCAAACGTTTGTCGAATGAAGAGGATTCTTCTCCTTTCCTTTCAAGCTTTTGTCAAGCGTACTCTTACACAAGTCGTAATCAATTATCGGTAATAAAGCTGCTTGCAGGTTCTCCGGCTTTTCCGGAGCGCGTGTCCTTCCGATGCTACCCCATCCGGTGAGCATAACGTCTCCCGTGGGAATGGAGCCAGGATACGGTAAGGACACCGTGGAGACGAATGGATTTAAATCGAATGGTTTTTCCACTTGCATCAGAGCAATATCATACGGTGCGACGGTTCTAAAACACACCGCTTCTCATTTAATTCTTAACCCTTTCGTTCCTCTTGCCACCTACGAGCGCTAGAAAAATTTGCTAGCCTCGTGTTATAAATCACAGGACTCACCCATCGTATTCCGGATGAACGAAAACTTTGTCCACCAGTCTGCTCTGTTCGGTATCCTCGAAAACACCTAACTTATATTTACCAGCTAAGATCAAGAATTCTCCTCTCGATGGAGTGAGGGTTTTGCAGTGACCAGCTGTCAGTATCCAACCAGCAGTCAACAGACTGCCACCGCATATGTGTCTAGCAGGTATCTTTCGTTCTCGATCGCCCCAATGCACGGAAACTTGCCAAGGATGCAGTCCTTTCTCGGCATCCTTCCCTCCGACTATTCTTGCCGGTCTTTGTGCCAGCATAGCCATGTACGACATCATATCTGTCGAGAAATACCATGAAATTAAATTAAATAAAATGTTATTCAAGCAGAAGGAAATATTCTCACCGCTGGTTCCGTTGTACATTAGGAGACTGAAATTTAGGATAATTAACAATTTTCTGTACATTTCGTGAAATTTTTTCGTCCCACACCTTCGGAGAATCGAGATTAAATGCCGATCTCGATACGATGAAGGTGAGAGTGATCGCAGAACAACATCCTGATGAACGGGATCTTTCTTCCTACCTGTCAGCTTGTAAACTAGTTCTTCTCGTTGTACAGACTTCCATTGACCATTTAGAGACGATTGATGCAATTTCTTTTTCACTGTCGCGCATTCATTTTGACTGTGAATTAAGACCATGACGGTCGTGTCGCGGAAAAGAAAGGAAGAAAGAAAGAGCTGTTAGTCGACTCGTCACTGAGTCCACACTATTTTCGGTTTCTGTAAAGTGGACTTAAGTTAAAGAGAAGTTTATTTTTGGTTTTATTTTACATATATCAATATAGTTGCATTTCACTGTATATATCTGTACATATTATTCATTAGAAAAAATAAAAGTTTCTTAATTTTTAGACATAGTGTTTTGAATCCAATCAACGAAAGAAGAGGTCTTGGTATAGACAGATGGTGCACCGGTTGTACCGCATGGGACGATTCCCCAGGACACGACACCGATGAGCTCGTTGTTGAGGACCAATGGACCACCAGAGTCACCCTGAAACCACGATCGTGATAATTAATAAAACGGTACCAGTTAGATCGGACAGAATTGCAAGATTTCTTACGCTGCATGCCGAGTAGCCACCACTGAGAGGACCAGTGCAAACATTGGTCTCGTGCAATGGAGATGGGCCGGTAAGAGATTCCACGGCTTTTTTGCAGGTGGCAAGGTCGATCAGAGGTAACTTGGCGATTTGAAGTCTGTCAGGCATGATTGCATTGTTAGTTCTCGAAGTTGATCCCCAACCTGTCAATGTAGCTGTTCCGCTTGGTACGCTTCCTGCTCTTGGTAGGCTCACTGCCCTGACTGCGTTGCTCATCTTCAGGGGTTTGGACAATTTCAACAAAGCGATGTCATAGGGAGCTACGTTTCTAAAAATGTTCAATTAGCAAAATTAGAAAGCAGGCTTGAAATTTTAATTCAATGCATTTAGAAAATGAAATTATAGAGTTTGAAGTCTAGTCTACCCTCTTACCCAGGGTATTGTGGATGAACGAAGGACTTTGCAACTTTGATTACTTGTTCGGAATTTTCCACTGTTTTCAAGCTATGTTTTCCACTTTTAACCACGAAGTCACCATATGATGGAACAGCAAGAACACAGTGTCCAGCTGTAACGATCCATTGGCTATTTATGATAGATCCACCACAGAAGTGTTGGAAGGATAAGAAACCCCATTGAAGAGAGACTTGCCATGGGGCGGAACCTGGTTGAGCTTCCGATCCTCCAACGATACGACTGCCCAAAAATGGCGTGGGGAACCCAAGGTAGGGCTTTGCTGTTGAGAAAGAAGAACAGTGTTAAAGTCAAGGTGTCGTTTGAACAATGTGACAATAAAATCCTAATTTAATATTGTAATATTGTATATTATTTTAGATCGTAATATTAGTAAAAATTCACTTACTGGCTGCAGCCACTGCAAGAAGGGCAATAAGGATGATCAACTTCGAAGACATTTCAATGGTTTGATGCATTTCGATGCTGTAGCATCTTATATAGGAGTCGCTCTTCCTGATACCGATAACGATTGCTTATCGACTAAGGTAGCTTTTAATCCCTGTAAAAGACAGCGGTACTCGTTAGATTAAAATGATTGCAGCATGTCTAGAGATTTCATTAATTTTTGTGATGAATCGATCGATCCTTTATCTGTCGAATGTAAAATTGCGAACTTTGGAATTTCTTTATCACTCTGACTACCAAAAATTTTAATTAAAAAGTGATCGATGGAAGAATTATGTTTCAGACACTTCATAATGTATGCCACGTGATTGTTAATATTCAAATGGGATAAAAGATTATATATCAAAATTACGAACTTGTGACATTCTAAACGTGTTACGTCTTTAAAATAACAATAACAATTTTCTACTACAATTGTAATGCAATGATTAATTAAGGTTATCTCTATTGTCATAGCATATGTACTAATGATCTTGAAATACTATTTCAATTTTATTTTCTTATTTTGGAAGGTCTAAGTAACAATAGAGTTATACATTGTCTTGAATTATTCATTCTTTTTTTAGAATTTTTAAGCTGATAACGCGATATTGTTCTCATTATTGCTTCCAATATTTCAATTATTAGATATAATCTGCTTGTATTGATTTACTTTGATCGATACGATTGTAACCGTCTGATTGAGACACGAGTACTCTCAATCCATCTTATCTATCCCGCCATTGAGAAATTATATTTGCTTTCTACGAAAAATTATCGATATCTGGAGTTAATCGAATCGTACTTGCAATTACTTTCGCACGCGACGTGCGAAAAGGGGTAATGGTGAGATAAAGAACATACGTGCTGAAATTATTATTATTGCTTCTTTATTTGTTGTATTCTATTTTTCTATCAACTTGTCACAAATGTACTGCGGTAAGTATTACTGCAGTACAAGTGATAGCGAATTTGTTCAGGAAAGAAATTGTAATTGTAGTAGCTGAAGAGTGCGTGCTAGGTTGTCAGTGCATGTTCTGGTGGATCCAGTCAACGTATGAGGCGACACGGGTGTATACAGAGGGCATGTGGCTAGATCCACATGGCATCATTCCCCATGAGACAATACCAACTTGGACAGCTGCAGCTCCATTGCCTTGGGCGAGTGGGCCACCAGAGTCACCCTGCAGGCAAGACAAAAATAAACGCATGTTGAAAGGAAAAAAAAGAAATTAATATTAATAAATGTGTATGCTAAATTCACTTTCTTTTCATGAATTGAAAAAATTCCCTTCTCTGTTAATTCGCTGCCCTCCAAAAAGAACCTTAAATCTACTTACGGAGCAGGCAGACACTTCCTTGCCAGAAGTGCCACTGCAGACTTGAGTGCTGAAGAGTTCAGGTTGTTTGCCAACGGTTGGCTGGGATTTCAGTTCCTTCAAGCATTCTTCGTTGCTCAGGATTGGAACAACAGCTTTCTGAAGTTTGTCTGGTAGAACAGGGCGGGTGCTCTTGGATGTTGAACCCCATCCGCTAAGAATAGCTTGTCCACCTTGATTTTGTCCTTGAGCGGGCAGGTGGATGGGCTTTACGTTGCTGTTGAACTTCAGGGGTTTCTCCAATTTCAAAAGGGCGATGTCGTGTTGGGCAACACCTCTGCAAATTAATTGAAAAAAGGATATAATGGGATGTAGAATTTTGTTTAACTTATCTCATCGTGTTTGCGTAGGAAATAGAGAATGCCGAACTGAGATTGTGGATTATCAAACAACCAATAAAGACGTGATAAGAGATCAAGTAGGCTGATCTAGTTTTTAATCTCATTTTCGAGGTTTCCGTTACGCACTTTGAAGAGTAATGAGAGAAGGATGATGCGAAAGGTCACTAAAAATTTCATATATAGACAATAATATTTGAAATATTAACAAATTTAGAAAACGCAATTTCAATTGCCCACTGTCCAGGAAATAATAACCATCCTCAACAAAATACAGTTCATAGAAATAGCAAAATTTTTCTTAATCGATTAATGCCACACCACTTAATTATTTTCGCTTGGAATATTGATTTAGACGGAGATTCAATTCTTACCCTGGGTATTGACTGTGGACGATAGTCTTGGCAACGTTGATAGTCTGTTCAGTGTTCTCGTTCTTTTGCAGGTAATATTTGCCAGCTGTAATCCTCAGTTTTCCAATCTTCAGGATACAGTGTCCAGCGGTCAGGATGTACCATTCATTTAAGATAGAACCACCGCAGCTGTGACTGTATTTAGTAAGGGGTGGGACTCCCCATTGTATGGATACTTGGTAAGGGAATTCACCAGGCGTGGCGTCGACACCATCGGTGATACGTGGTGTCAGGTCGTAGGGGATGGCCCAGCAAACTAAAAGGACAAGTTATAATTCCAAGTGAAGTTCAGAAGAAAATATTACAATATAACTATATTAATTTATCAATGAATTTGAGAAGTAAGAAAATGTTTAATTTCTTACCCTGGAGCACGAGGATGGCAGCCAAAACACACTTGGTCAACATTGTTACTCGCTTGTTTCGAAGTAACTTCTGAGATCAGGTTGAAACTACGATTTATATATGGTGTTACACATCATTATCTAGTGATAATTCAAAATTGTAATCGATAACGGGTCCTCTTGGTGTGATTTTTATAGCAGATACATCTGCCCACAACGAGTACGTTACGATTATCATCTAGTATCGTGTTTCTTTTTTGATTACTTGATAGGTAATTCTGTTCACTTGTTAAATGGATTGCAATCATGGAAACTCCAAAAATATTATACCTAAAGATATTTTTCTTACTGTGTATTTATTAAATTTTATTAAATAAATACATCCTACTTAACTAAATACATGACACATAAATTACACCATACTATAATCAACATTTAATTACACATTATTGATGCTAAGACCGAGAATTTACAATATTTACAGATCGCTCATGGATAAAATCAGTCGTATCATTAAAATGATGTTCTAGTAATTATTTTAGTCATGGTAATCAATTCGATGATGTTTTACAAGATCCAATCTGCTGAACTGTACACTGTATCTCCAAGGACGTTGTAAAGAAACGAAATTCAGCGTTATCATCGATAACGATCGGACAGTTTATCTATACGATTTGTTGAGCAGTTATCAACATCAGTCCAGACAGATCTTTATTACGATATTAACAAATTAACGATATAGGTTCTGATTGAAACAGATACCAGAGACGATTCATGAGTCCGCAGTACGCTGAAACCATTTCGTTACTAACGATGAATTTTACGTGTTGCAAGTGACTAGACGAGCGATCATCCTGATCCCAGCCCAGATTTCGCGAGCTGTGGGCACGACTCGCTGGAAGAAGAAATCCGTAAGTACCACAATCGCAAATCTCCAGGGTGTAGGCGTACTTTATTCCAGCTACACCTTTGGCTCATCATCAGAAGCATCTAAAAAATTAAAGTTAAATAGTACCAAAAAGGGTCCAAACATCACATTGAAGCAAAAATATTTAGAGCCCTATCATTTTTTGTTAGAGGTGAATTTCAAATTGTTGGTGTGTAAAACTAGAAACTCATTGAAATTTTTAGTGTGAAAAGGTAAATCAATAAAAAAGTAATAATAAACATATAGAAATGATGTGTATTGACCTTGAAAATGACCCTATTTATTGTGTATATTATATCATCGTGACAAATACCATAATCTCAAGAAGCAAACTTCGTATCTAGGTTATCGAATGGATGTAATAGCAATCAATTTAATTAGTTAACGAGTACGGCGGTATCGTTTGTGCTCCACTAATTAGTTATCAACCAGAAAACGATAACGATCCAATATTTTCTAGTTTACATAGACGAAATATTTACTCTCGTCGTTGTCGTACCTGAAATCGGATACAATAAATCAGTTGACGGACCAAGTTTGTAATTGGTATCGTGTACCTCCGAAATTTTCACCGATAGCTTTTTTCGCTGCACTCACTAATTCGGAATAGTCGGAGGGTTTCGAGTACGTGTATCCCCATGGCACCAGCCACATTTGCGAATAGGAGTGCAATGTTAAGTACATCCTGTAAATTCCATTCATTATCATTTCGCCTGAAACTAGAAAATTAATATCTCCCATTTATCTACCTAATCTTCTCTTTGTTGGCCAGGATGTACTCGGCCATCGCCTTCATGGCAACGGTCCAAACTCGTCCCTCCCTCCTCCACTTCAGCCCAATGGTATCCAAAATTACGATTCGGGTTGACACCTTCGCATTTACCCCATAACCATCTAAAGCAGCCTATAATGGACGGACATATATTGACGATTAGCAAATCATCGACTAACAGTAAATACGAAAAAAATCGACTGGTAACGGAACAGATCTCATGAAACACGGTGAACACGAAAATTCTTTGCATGTATAAATTCAGTAAAATATTCTTGGTAACGTAAGAAAGAGGACGGGTCGAAATTTGCTTGAAATTTAATAGAATTTCAGAAATGTAAAGTTCCTTCAAGTAGGAATATTCCCTTAATAAAAAGATTAAATATTGTTATTAATATCTGTTCGTAATGATAGAAGATTGAGGGATTCGTCCTTTATACGTCGACTTTTTTCCGCAGAAGGGTAGATATCGATTCTGATGCAAACTCAATCGAAACTTATCATTATTGCTTCCAGTATTTTAATTTTTAGATACAATCTGCTTGGATTAATTTATTTTGATCGATACAATTGTAACCATTTGATTGGGACACGAGCACCCGTAATCCATCATAAGTGTCTCGTCCTTGAGATGTTATATTTGCTTTCTATGAAAAGTTATCGATATCTGGAGTTTATCGAATTGTACTCGCAGTTACTTTCGCACGCAACGTGCGAAGAGGGGTAATGGTGAGATAAGGAACATATGTGGGATTGGAATGTTTCGTGAAAACAAGACTGCGTACAAATGTATTTTATTAAAACCAGGCTAAACTATGTATACTAACTAATCACGAACACGCTTCATCACCAGTCTACTCCACTCGACTCTTCCATCCACACTGCTTGCTTTTTCTGCTACAAGCATTTCGTCACCAGTCACTTCCTCTCAGTCTCTCATTCTAAACAATAAGTTCAAAATCTAACTCCGGAGACACCGGGCATGGTTCTGCAGGCCATCACCGGTCGCTTGTCAACTATCCGTGGCCCAAGTTGCCCGGTTATGAATTATCCGCGTACTCTGCATGTTTGTCCCTACGCGTCACACCTCACACATATCGTGGGGGAATTATTATTGCTTCTTCATTTGTTGTATTCTATTTTTCCATTGACTTGTCACAAACGCACTGTGGTAAGTATTACCGCAATACAAGTGATAGCGAATTTGTTCAGGAAAGAAATTGTAACTGTGGTAGCCGAACCAGTCGGAGGAGTCACTTGGGGTATTGGAACCGGAGTGCTTGGTAGCTCATCAATGTACCAGTAGATCCAGTCAACGTAGGAGGCGACACGGGTGTATACAGAGGGCATGCGTGTAGATCCACATGGCATCATCACCCATGAGGCAATACCAACTTGGACAGCTTCAGCTCCATTGCCTTGGGCGAGTGGGCCACCAGAGTCACCCTGCAGGCAAGACAAAAATAAACGCATGTTGAAAGGAAAAAAAAGAAATTAATATTAATAAATGTGTATGCTAAATTCACTTTCTTTTCATGAATTGAAAAAATTCCCTTCTCTGTTAATTCGCTGCCCTCCAAAAAGAACCTTAAATCTACTTACGGAGCAGGCAGACACTTCCTTGCCAGAAGTGCCACTGCAGACTTGAGTGCTGAAGAGTTCAGGTTGTTTGCCAACGATTGGCTTGGATTTCAGTTCCTTTAAACATTCTTCGTTGCTCAGGATTGGAACAACAGCTTTCTGGAGTTTGTTTGGTAGAACGGTAGGGCGGATGCTTTTTTGTGTTGAACCCCATCCGCTAAGAATAGCTTGTCCACCTTGATTTTGTCCTTGAGCGGGCAGGTGGATGGGCTTTACGTTGCTGTTGAACTTCAGGGGTTTCTCCAATTTCAAAAGGGCGATGTCGTGTTGGGCAACACCTCTGCAAATTAATTGAAAAAAAGAAATAAGTCTATGGAATTTTGTTTAGCTTAAATCATCGTCTTTGCGTAGGGAATAGAGAATGCCAAACTGAGATTGTGAATTATCGAATAACCAATAAAGATGTGATAAGAGATCAAGTAGGCTGATCCAGTTTTGAATCTCATTTTCGACCTTCCCGTTACGCATTTCGTGAATTTTTTGAAAAATAATGAAGAGAGGGATGATGCGGAAGGTCACTAAAAATTTCATATATAGGTAGAAATTAATATTTGATATATTAAAAAGTTTAGAAAACGCAATTTCAATGGCCCACTGTCCAGGGGTTGATAACCATCCTCAACAAAATACAGTTCGTAGAAATAGCAAAATTTCTCTTAATCGATTAATGCCACATCACTTAATTATTTTCGCATGGAATATTGATTTGGATGAAGATTCAATTCTTACCCTGGGTAGCCAGCGTGGACGATAGTCTTGGCAACGTTGATAGTTTGTTCTGTGTTCTCGTTCTTCTGCAGGTAGTATTTGCCAGCTATAACCCTCAGTTCTCCAATCTTCTGGATACAGTGTCCAGCGGTTAGGATGTACCATTCATTTAAGATAGAACCACCGCAGAAGTGGCTGTGTTTAATTATCTGTGGAATTCCCCACTGTATGGATACTTGGTAAGGGAATTCACCAGGCGTGGCGTCTTCACCATCAGTGATACGTGGTGTCAGGTCGTACGGGATGGCCCAGCATACTAAAAAGACAAGTTTCAATTCCAAGTGAAATTAAGAAGAAAATATGACAGTATAACTATATTAATTTATGAATGAATTCGAGAAGTAACAAAATGTTTAAATTCTTACCCTGGAGCACGAAGATGGCAGCCAAAGCACACTTGGCCAACATTGTTACTCGCTTGTTTCGAAGCAACTTCTGAGATTAGGTCGGAACTACGATTTATATGTGCTATCACGCATCATTATCTAGTGATAATTTCAAATTTTCATGAATTTGTTTTTGGGAAACACATCATTTTAACAGAAACGTTATTATTATCATCCAGTATCGCGATTTCTTTCTTGATTACTTGGAAAGAGTCTTATTTTTTATTTTTCAAGTTAAATCGTTCAAATGTTAAATAGATTGTATTCATGGAAACTCCAAAGATACTATATTTAAATATTTTCTTCTTAATGTATAATTATTAAATTCTATTAAATGAATACATACTACTTAACTAAATACAATACATAACACATAAATTACACCATATTCTAATCAGCATTTAATTACACATTCTTGATGATAAGATCGAAGATTTACAGTATTTACAAATCGTTCATGGATAAAATCAATCGAATCATTAATATGACATTCTAGTAATTATTTTAGTCATGGTAATTCTTTCGATGATGTTTTAGAAGATCCAATCTGCTGAACTTTACACTGTACATTCAAGGACGTTGTAAACAAACGAAATTCACCGTTAAAAAACAGCCGATAAATCATCGATAACGATCTGACCGTTTATCTACTCGATTTGATGGGCAGTTATCAACATCTGTCGAGACATATCTTTATTACGATATTAAGAAATGTACGATATAGGTTCTAATTGCAACTGATACCAGGGACGTTTCATGAGTCCGCAGTACGCTGTAATCATTATGCCCATCCACGACGAATTTCACGTGTTGCAAGTGACTAGACGAGCGATCATCCTGATTCCAGCCCAGATTTCGCGTGCTGTAGGCACGATTTGACTCGCTGGAAGAAGAAATCCATAAGTCCCACGATCGCGAAGCTCCAGGGTATAGGCGTACTTTATTCCAGCTACACCTTTGGCCCAATCATCAGAAGAGCCTAAAAAATTAAAGTTAAATGGTACCAAAAAGGGTCCAAACGTGTCATTCAAGAAAAAATATTTGGATTTCCTTCATTTTTTATTACAAGTGAATTTAAATTTGAGTGGAAAATTAAGAACACATTGAATCTTCAATACCTAAAATTGTTAGTCTGAAAATGTAAATTAATAAAAAAGTGATAATAAACATATAGAAATGATGTGTTTTGACCTTGAAAATGACTTTATTAATTGTGTATATTATATCATCGTGACAAATACTATAATCTAAATAAACAAGCTTCGTATTTAGGTTACCGAATAGTTGTAATAGCAATCCATTTAATTAGTTAACGAGTACGGCGGTATCGTTTGTGCTCCACTAATTAGTTATCAAACAGAAAACGATAACGATCCAATATTTTCTAGTTCCCGTAGACGAAATATTTACTCGTCGTTGTCATACCTGAAGTCGGATACAATAAATCAGCTGACGGACCAAGTTTGTAATTGGTACCGTGCACCTTCGAAATTGCACCGATAGCTTTTTTCGCTGCACTCACTAATTCGGAATAGTCGGAGGGTTTCGAGTACGTGTATCCCCATGGCACCAGCCACATTTGCGAATAAGAGTGCAATGTTAAGTACATCCTGTAAATTTCAATCATTATTATTTCCCTTACTTCTTAAAAATTTATATCTTCCATTGATCTACCTAATATTCTCTTTGTTGGCCAGTATGTATTCGGCCATCGCCTTGGTTTCCCGCTCGGAGAACGCGTGCGGACCAGCGTATGTTTCGTGGCAAGGGTCCAAACTCGTCCCACCCTCCGCCACTTCACCCCAATGGTAACCAAAATTACGATTCGGATCGACACCCTCGCATTTACCCCATAACCATCTAGTATAATGGCTCACCAACTGAAGCAGACTATAATGGACGGACCTATATAGACGATTAGCAAATCATCGACTAACACTAAATTATTACTAGCTCGTGATTAAAGCTTCAGGTATTGTGAAGCAGATTTTTACAGGAGGATCGTACCGACTGTCGTCCTGATCATCCCCATGATTGCTTCGAGTCTTTCGCCACAATCTGTCACCAGTGTGAGTGAACTCGTAGCCATCAGGATTCGCGACAGGTAGAATCATCCAATCGGAACTGTCCAACAATTTTGAGTAGCTGCTGTTCTTCTCGACCAGCTGGCTCATAATGTAGGTCGCGACTGCGGTGCTGATCCATTCACGTGCGTGCATACCTACCGAATACCAAGACAATTCGAAAAAAAGCGACAGGTAACGGGACAGATCCCATGAAACACGGTGGACACGAAAATTCTTTGCGTGTATAAATTCAGCAAAACATTCTTGGTAACGTAAGAAAGAGAATGGATCGAAATTTGATTGAAATTTAATAAAATATCAGAAATGTAAGGTTTCTTCAAGTAGGAATATTTCCGTAATAAAATTGGAATTAGAAAGATTAAATATTGTAATTAATATCTCTTCGTAATGACAGAAGATTGAGCGATTCGTCCTTCATATTTCGACTTTTTTCTGCAGAAAGGTAGATATCGATTCTGATGGAAACTAAATCGAAATTTCATCAGAAAGTAATTACAAAAAGAGATATCGTAATCCTTTCAATTATTATCAAGTACTTCAAACTTTCGATGAAGTTTCATGAGAGCAATGATATGCTTCGATCCAGATATCATTTATACAAAGCAAGTGATTTCAATGCACAACTTTCTAGCTTGAATAATTTATTTTTCATAAAACTGAGTAGTGTTTAAAATCTTTAAGAAACATAGCTGCATTTGCATATCAAAGCGAAGGCATGAATTTGCATTAGAAATTGCCTCGTACAAAAGATCTTTCATCTTATGCAAAGTCTAGGAGAGATTTAATGTCGCGTTTGATAAAGATCAAGATTTCATGTCAAACGCTAGAATTCTAGAGTTAACTAAATGAATATGAAGCACGTACATGCATACAAAACCTTCTATCTTTTATGAATTTCTTTAAGGTAACTAGGTAAACGTGTTCTCGGAAGAATAAGTTGAAGAAACTGGGACTTACCGGCATCTATCCAGATGGCTGGTTTGTCATCGCCATCCTTAGTTGGACCAGATGAAATTTTCACCATTTTAATGGGTTGCCCCTCGAAACTGTTGCCAATTGTTATCAATTCTACCAGCCTTGGGTACCTGAAGGCTAAATATTCCATGTATCTAACGATATCTGAAAGAAAATCGTTTGACGATCTAACAGTTTCCCAATTTCTGTAGAAGAAGAAGATTAATTTTGTAGCAATTACAATTGTGAGATTATTACCTCCGTATCGATGATATCTCTTCCAAGTCATGCTGTGACCTCGACTGGTGACAAGATCTTCGCGTTGTTCTTTGCTCATCTTTGGATTTTGATGAGCTATCATTTTCTATTATAAAAAAAGATAAATGTCGAGAAAAAATGTATTAGAAAAATATTATCTAATTATTTCATACCTGAAGATCGGATATCAGCACTTTGAAGTCAATTCCTTTATTCCTGAGAAACGTCTTCACATCTGAGACAAGATCTGGCGAGACCACCACGTCTGTCGTCCTAAAATCATCAATATCTCTTTTATTACTGTTCGATGAAACATAAAATGAGTACAAAAGTGTAGTATACTTGTTGTTTATCGGTTGTGTCCAGAATTTTACATCCTCAGGTTCAGCATCCATAAGTTCCTTCAATTCTTTCACCTGGCTCTGAGTGCTAGGGAACAATCTGATTAATTGATAGTTTCTGTAATTAACCCTGGTAGATCGTGGTTTGGAACTTTTCTCTGTGCCTATGAAACTGGTGACGATAGACCCAAGTCCACTCGCCACTGCAGAAAACATTGATTCTACGATGTCGCCAAAGGAAAATCCTCTGCTATCTTCGTTATTTGAACCACCATTAGTTTCGTTTAATAGTACATCTTTCTCGTTTATGTATCTGAAACAAAGTCCATGAAGAATCCTAATTTCGCAAATTAATCACCGCAACAAGAATTCAAGTTCACATTAGTCGACGCAAACCTATTCGTTTCCCTTTCCTCTTCAAGAAATAAATCGTCCTTGTTCACTGAGGAGCAATTGTCATTTTCCCAAGTGAAAAGTTCAAAATCAACGCGGTTCGGTCGAGCATCGATCAGATTCAATGAAATGATCATTGACAAACAAAATACGAACCGCAGGATCGACTGAACGTCGACAGCCATGGTCGGCCTGAATCAGGCCAGGATATGCGATCTTCTCGAAGGCTCCTTATTGACTGTTCTCATAGTCGGAGCCGGACTTGTGAGCGTAAACGAAAAACGACAGTTTCACCGGTCTGCCCCACGGGCCTGGCTTACGGGATTTCTCTATGGTATTCAGTACTCAAGCTCCTTCTCTAGCAACAGTGGACCGAGGTTAGTGGAATGTGACTCTACTTTTCAAGAGGAAGTCCTTCCGGTTCAAACCCTTCAAGGGCGATGAACCCATTATGAATTCAAGGATCATCACGATAGTCTTATCAGTTTTTGGATAAGACAGTCAAGTTGACAATTATCTTCTGACGTTCTTAATATTTCAACACCATTATTTTTAATTTATTTCTGTCCACGTTATTGGTATATACTTCATGTCAAAAATGGATTATTTAATTCTAATGGAGAATCAATATTTTATTGTATAAATTTTGCATGGACGTTACGCGAGAGGAAGCTAACTGGAAAATACTTCTTCTTTTATTTACGATGCTGCTCATTCCAATATAATCTACTAACGGTAATCGAGAGATAGTCTTCTACTTACCATATCTGCGAACTCAACAGACTCCATTCCACTCAATATGAATGAAATATTGGCTGTGAAATTTTTCTGGTTTCTTTTCCTTCTGTCGTAGAAAATGTTTCAATTTTTATTAAATTCGATCCAAAACTACGTTGAAAACAAGAAATGAGTTCTGCCTAAAAATGGGAAAAAATTAGGCTACACAATATTACTGGTTCCTATGCTAATTAAAAAAACAATAAAAAAAAATACAACGCGTCTTACGCTTCGAATATGGGTTTATTATCGTTACATCTATAAAGAACATACCGTTCCGGTATGCAACAATACAGTTATTGCGTGATCGTACGGTAATAATAGAGCGTAAATAAGTAAATAATTAATTCGATAATTATTATATAATGACTGGTGTTAAATTAATGTTAACTCGGTTAGTTCAGGTTCCCGCGAACACAGAATTTGAAACATACAATATAAGAGACGAGACAACGATCGCGTCGCGGTTGGAAAACCGCGAAAACGATGAAACAGAGAAATTAAAAAAAAAATGACGAAGGGAGAAGAAAGATCGGGTCATTACCAGCACCTCGTCCATCGAGGCTTACACCGAATTTTGACTAGCACAGTGGTCTAATGAGAATTCCTCTTCATCGGTTCCCTTTCATTAATTATCAACCCTCGAATTATGAATCTTTCCCCAAATTTTAAACGAAGGATGCTTTAACACGCGTTAATATAATAATTTAAAATTTGCTGCAATCCTCATTATTTGAGAGCCCCATGAAATTTTTAAATATTGTCCTAAGATATAGAAGTAAATTTGGAAATCCAAAGAAGGGTTTTGTTTTTATGTTGTAAAGGATTGATAAAAATCATTGAAATTGGAGGGACGAAAAAGAGGAAGCATAAAAGGACCCGACCAATCTCCCCACGTATATTAAAACATTAAAACATCGAAAAGAAGACGAAGAGGAAGAAATATGTGTCGCGACGAGAAGGATTACGATACAAATGTCGATCGTAGATCCTCTCGTGGCTACAGTATTGTCGTATTAATTACATGTAACATTCTCTCGTACAATAATTGACTGCTTATTCTCGTCCTCGTCGACAGGATCCTCCTTCGTCGGTTCGACCGTTTTCTTTTTTCAAAAACGAAGGATATCGCTCGCGAGGACGATTTAATGGCAAGAACCTATGGGTTTCGGGAGGATGATGATCAAAGAAGAAAAAAAAAAAAAAATTATACGACGATGTGATGCTTCGTTTCGATACGCTACTCCTCTTCGAGTATCGTTTATTTCTGTTCCGTCTGATTTAATTCGACGCATTTTTCGAATCCTCCTTCTTCCTCTTCATCGTGATACGTCCATCTTCCTCGACGAATCACGCGCGTCGTTCGTTTCTTTGTTCACTTATTTACAGTTATTTATATGTAACACGCTAGCCTTTTCTTCGTGGGCTAATAGAGGCATGGCTCCGCAACGACGTAACATTTCTTCGCTAAACATTACTCGAGAGTCCCAAGTATAACGCTTTCATGATAACGTACACATTGATTCAACTATTCTTCGCAATAGTGTATAACGTATATATTTCTGTGTATGAGAGTGTATTCATGCGATCGAGACGTACTCGCGATTTTGCGCTTCGAGCGCTGGACGATCGTCGAAATTACACGACCGATATGCTCTTCGACTAATAGCTACCGAACTCTATACCGATATACGGTATCCTTTCTGTAACAATTTTGTCCTGGAAGCAAAGTATAATTCTGCATTTTAGAACTTTAAATACTTTCATGTATTGGAACAATAATTTTTAAAGAACACTGAAAAATTTATATTAAAATTATATTAAAACTGTAGCTCCCTCCATGGTCTGCCATCCGTGGGTTCTGAAAATTCCATTTAACCATAAAACAGAAGAAAATTAAAATCACCAACAAATTAATGAGTTATCAAACCAATTATGGACCAAATTACTCTGCATCGTCGTACGTTGCTCCAGGTTCGCTTATATTACTCTGCTACTCGCTAAAAGATAATTCTGCCAACAGTAACGATCGTCAACAACGTTTCTCTTCTCGAGCGTGCGATCAACAAGGATGGAATCAATTTTTCTCTTCCTGATCATTCTTCGAATGATCCACAACCCTTAAGGATAATTTCTACGGTATTGTTTAGAACGTTCATGCTCTACTGACTCCGATTCTACGTTCAAGAAATGCACGAAGATCTATTACGAGAGTCAATTAGATTCATTCAAGAACCACACATGCACGATTTCCTTCTTCGACGAATCTATCTTTCGTCCATGGTCAACGCCGTACGTTGAAACCGTTACTCGAAAATTTTAAGAGGAGGCGTGCGATGAATGTCAGGATTTAAACGATGTTGGCCTTGGCTATGGAATTGCCCATCATGACCTTGTTCACGAAATTCACTATGGCCGTGGCTGGTTGCTCTGGTTCAAGTTCGGCGAACACGTGGCATTGATTGTCCGACTTGTGGGCGGGTTTCCTTGCCACGAATCCGAAGCATCGACTGAAGAAAATACATTTTTTTTTTTTTTTTTTTATAGAAAAGAACTAGAAGAGATACTACTCTTATTGAGATAGTGTTAGGTTCGATGGTGGATTTCAGGAACTTTCTGAAAAATTTCCAGGAAAATAACTTACTGAGCGCTAGCTGATCGTCCAGAGTCGTCGCCAGTGAAATCCCAGGTGCGTTCCTCGGTATCTAAACCGCAATAACTGATATTGTTCGTCGGGTAATGTCTACGGAAGAAAAGCTTCCTCGCGTTATCAGTCAGGGTGATCCCTTGTGTAGAGACCTTAAAATGAACGATAGTCGCGGTAGGCAGTGGTTTCTGTTCAAACATGGTCGTGACTGCTTTTTTAATCGCTTGAGGTCCCGTCAGCGATTCGGTATCCATTGTGAAAAGGTATAAAACGTTGCAGGCTGAAAGGAATTAATTAAACTCAGCAAGTAGTTCGTTAAACTAGTTCAACAAACATTCGTGTATTTTTGATAAGATTTACCTGCACCCTGCGCGAGCAGCTGTTGGGTGCTGTTCGTGGTAGATGAATCTAGGGCTCTGGCCGCAGCTTCCGGTTCCGGGAGCAGCAGCTGGCAAGGTAGAGCCATCGCCATCAAGCTATGCTGATAAACCAATGCCGACAGCGAGCTGAAAACTGGTTCGTTCGCGCAACCCTTTAACCTGACACCTCTGGAGGTAGGTTCGATCAAGAAATGCCTGACCAACTCGCTGGACGGGTCTCTGGGACTGCTCGGTGCACCTGGAGGTGGAGTTGCTACCTTCAAAGCGAGTCCAAAGGCACCTGGGAAGGAGTTGCTGTCTCTGACAACGAACGTTCCAGGTGCTGCATCCTTCAGCATTGAGATGGCTGCAAATGAAGAAAAATAATTAAAGGGATCCCACTATTTCTCTCGATTTTAAATAGAACACACTTACCTTGCTCTCGAGATATGTTTGGCTTGTACCAGATCCTGCTGGTGTCGCGCACAAATTTAACGTTCGCATCGGCCACTTCCTGGGGCTCGGTGTTCGAATGAACGCTGGACCGTCTCGAACCATAATACTGGACCTGTGGAGACGATTGGCCACCGCTGTTAATGGAGGTGTACGATGTGGCACTCTGAAATATTTTCAATAAATTCCATTCGTCTAATAGAATTTTCATTTCATTTTATATCGCATAAATACCTTGGGACTCTGCGAGAACTCGATGTGAGTCGGAGTACCAGGGCTGCGTGAGACAACTTGAGACTGCATCGTCGACTCGTTTATCGGAGAAACAGATCGGTCCTTGCTGCAACGAAGCAATCACACGTATCGTTATCCGATGCATTTCGAGCAGGGTTTCGTTTCCGCGTGCAGGCAGACGCGTGTGGTTTTTCACTCAGTGTGTGTGTTTCACGGGTGACTCGTGCAAAGTGGTGTACGTCGTGAAAAAACATCGGAAATGCAACACATATAAAAGTCCTAGGACCTTCCTTGGATTTTCATGAAATTTTAATAGATACCCTATGACTTTTATATGGAAGTGTGTAAATAGGAATTAAAGGAACAGGATACATCGACGGAGGAAGCACAAACAGTACAAAGTATGAATCAGCCGTAATTTACAACTTCTTTTATGCCTTGATACGAATGCACGATTCACAAACAAATACACACACGTATGTAAACGTAAAAAAAATTGTTGTCGAGCAGGTGACGGTGCATATATTACTTTTAATATCATATTGTTAATTAGCGATGTTGATTTCTTGCTGCAGTTAAAGATTTGCTGGGGACCATTAATTATATTCATCGATATATGATTATTGATACGTGTCGTTTGTATTTCCTGCAATTTGCTTTCAAGGTGATACACGATGCAAAAAGCTCGAGCTTTTGTTAGTTCAACAGGTGCAATACACACACGACGAGTGTCCTCGGCTTCTCGTTTTTAATTATACTGCTGCAAATTGATTGCAATTGCATCGTACTTAATTATCCTTCTAAGTAATAGATATGAATTGGTAATTTAGAAAAAAAATTTTAGCAGCTTGCGTAGAACTAGTAAGTGGTAAATTAATTTGATTAATTTCCTAGTATGATGCAGTTGCAACGAAAAGTGTTCTAATACACACGGTTAGTGTCACGACATAAAACATTCAAAAGGCATCCTCGAGATCGATGCGTTTCCGTCATTCAGAAAGCGCAAATCATCTTTTGTTTTCCAGCGCTCTCAAATAATATATTACCTATAGTCGAACGACGCCGATTGGTTAGTGAGCGGCCATCGTTTGTTATGCGTTTGTTTAAGTGGCCCGCTTGCCGGGAAACTCAATCGTCTAGAATCACGAATATCAGTCTGTCATAATCATGGAAGTAATGTTTCATAAAACGCGGGAAAATTATTTGATGCCTATGTAAACCTTCATTTGAAATCGTTTAACTTTATGGAGGATCTTGATTGAGCATAGTAGATAAGGGGTAATTTTAATGCTTCCATCGATGTGTAATCTTATCGCTGAATTAGGGATCGCAATTTATTTATTGATTCAAGCTAATTAAAGGATAAAACGCGTTAATTTTAAAGGGTTTAATTCACGGAAAAATAAACTGAACAGCTTAAAGCTTAACACTTTGATGATCGCGTATGTTATGGAATGTTACATTCCCCTTTATATCTAGAGAGAAGATAATTAATAGGATCATATTTACAATTTTTATTTAATGTATGTTGCAAAGAAAGCTAATTTTCATAGAATGAAACCACCAAAGTGTTAAATTTCAAATGTCAAACTTTTCGAATCTTTCTCCAGGTAATTAAACTCAAACGTGTAATCAACAAAATATATTAACATAAATAAAAAAAATAAAATTGCAGCCTACCTCTGTGTTGTCGGACTCTTGGGTGGAAGTCCCGTCTCCTTCGAGACTTCTCTTCGTTCTTCGATGTAGATCGTTCGTTCGCTAGCGTAATTCCCGACATTATTATTATTGTTCCCGGCTGTCTCGACGTTGTTCACATTGTTATTATTGTTATTCACGTTGTAACTAGTGTTGGAAGTGGAGTAAGCACGATCAGCCGCGAACGTCACCGTCGGTGATGAATTGTTGACGTACGGTGTTCGAGGATGCACCGGAAACGCTGGGGTCTGAGGCCTCGAGGCGTTGCTGACCACTGCACTTCCGGGACTGACGCTCCTCTCGGTCCACGATGACGCTGAGTCATTGTGCGACTGCGAATTTTCATGGATTTTCAATTCTTGTTTCAAGCGAACGTTGAATAACGTTGCTCTTTATGTTTTTGGCTCAAGCGAAAGTATGTACATGTAAACTGATGAAATTTTTATGAATAAATATAGCGTGGTTTTCTACACCACGCTATACTTTTTCATGTGCTAATTTATCAACAAAAATCTATCTTTCTATTTTTTTTGTACAATCTGAATGCACAGGCACGAGAATGAATAAAACTAGCGTGCAAGTTGAACTATCGTATACGACGAGGATACTCGCGGGAAGAGGGTGGACAAACCTGGGTGCAATTCTGCCATGCTTTGGGCGACTGGTTAGGGGAGCAATTAGTGATGGTGTTAGCAACGTTGTTGCTCGCAGTTGCCGCAGTTGCCGCAGTTGCTGCGCTGTTGCTTGGAGAGTGATGATCGTTCACGGTCTTGTTAGTCACGGATGAGGACGAGCGAACAGGCGAAATTTCGGCCAGTGATTGAATGAGGCTCACGAGAGGATCAGCGTTGTTTTGACCGCTCGATTGCTGATCGACGACCGCCAGCAATCCCGCGTCCACGTGATCCACGCTCCTATCGTTGCTGGTCATTGTGGTGCGATCGTAGCTCTGATAAGCGATCACTCTGTTCCGCGATTCCGGTCGCGAACTTCTCGCGAAATCCTGTTTCTGATCCGTGTGATTGCCGATACTGTTGCCGGTTGCTAGCTGTTGCTGTTGCTGACGATGTTCGCGCAACAGAGCGTCAGCTCGAATAAAACTGTCGCTTCGAGATTCTGGCCTTGGTGGTTGCGGCTTGTCCGTGCTAACGAACGTTGCTTGTTGCTGCATTGCTAATCCTAAGGGTTGTGTGCTTGCTAAGCCTGAGCGGGGGGATGTCGGAGGGCTCTGAAAAGCAAGCCAAGCGCTTCATGCTAAAGGGAGCTAGGTATATTAACCCTCGTGTAAACCGCGCGGTCCTATGAGGGTTAATCCTTTCCTTGCTGCCATCACGGTATTTATATAAATCATAATTCGTCGTTAGTTAATTATTAATCGTATTAATTTTTAGTCAGCAGTGCTATCATTTTTTAAACTCAATCTAATGGACAAATTTAGCAATTTTCTCAGTGCAATAATAAAGGTGGGCAGAAGAAAGGTATAAGCTGTTCTAGTGGCTACAGGGACGTGAAACTTATCCCTTTTTGTGGTCACTACGATCTAAGGGGCCGTTTCTTGCTGTTTAGGATCTAACTGTAGGGGCATAACCATAAAACACGGCACCGCAGCAGTCGCTCTTACAATCGCTATCTACGGCCAACTAAATTGTAGCGTTCGTGCTTCCGCCGTTTCATCAGCGCAAGCGTAGAATCGATCGTGCCGCCGCGCCGTTTCGAATTTATTATCCTTATTATCGATAATTATTTTAAGCAGTCCGACGCTTAAAGTAACAGGCTCCGATGCGCTTCTTGCCGCGGTAACGACTTAATAAATATTTATCCGATAATCGACCGACACCGTTGTGTTTCGTTGCTTCAAATTACTATGAACATCTCTAAAGACTCTCGCGAATACGATCGATTCCAAGCGTGCAGCTCTTTAACAGCAAACCGTTTCTGCTTGCGTAAAACGTAAGTACTTCCTCGTTTACCTGGCTGTCGCTGTATTTGCGGTATTCGTACGCCCGTTTCACCGACATGAAAGGACGCTCGTTCACGCTCTCCGCTCGAGGTCTCCCCAAAGTACCGGTTCCGGCGGTTCCGTTGTACTTCCGGCTGCTGGATCGCTGCGGAAGCAGAGGGCTGGCTGGCGCCGATGTGTAGGGAGTCGGTCGCGTTTGCGTCTAAATTTTCATTTTAATTATCACATTCATTATCCGATCCCTCAAACGAGAAGCTGAATTCGCAGGGTTGTTCCTCACCTGTCCGGAAGTGGAATTGACAGCCCACCCGTCGTCGTCGTCGTCGAGGACAGCCGAGTCGCTTGCATATCCATCGTGCCTAAGTCTGTTTCTCTGCAAGCTCCTCAATTCGCCGATCACCCGATTTCCGGTCTCCTGTCGCCAAAGTTTTCCCGGGTTCCTTTCGTCCCTCCTCGCGGCCAGTTTCAATTGCTGCTGTCTCAGCCAGGATAATCTGCCAACAGCAGGAAGAGGAAAGTGAAACTTGGCCACTTTGCCAGGGAACTTTCTCAATCGTCGACTTGTTCGATGAAAGGAATCCGCGACGAGAACTTTAAAATGATCAAATTCGATCTTTTCGCATAGAAAGACAAAAGTTTCTTGAAAGGATGCGCAGGATGTTTCTGTCACCTGTCGCGGATTACGATCTCCGTTACCGCGGCTGCAGCTGTTTTCATCCTGTAAATCGTGATTTCTCGCCTACGGTCGGCTCGAGTTACTCGCGGAGCAGATGAAAACACGAGAAACCACTTTCTCGATGGAACACGAGACGCGCGAGTCGAGTAACAAAGCCTCGTTAGAAACGGCCACGAGAGCGAGCCGGGTCCCCGTCACGGTTCCAGTCGGAAGATTGCCGGAACCAGGACCTCCTACCACGATAGATCCTGGATAATTACATCCTGATCGATGAGATCGCCCCAGGCCATCGATTTCATGCCTGTCTTTCGATCTCGCATTTGCCGCTCGTAATAAATGGATCGTACGCAAACCGATCGACTCTCTCGCTGTTGCTCGTTCGATTTTCTTTACGACTAGCGAAATTTATACTTTGCTTTAACGGGGCTTGCCACACCCTTGCGAACATCGTAAAATGCCTCGTCCTGTATTATACGAAACCATAGATGGTCGAGAAAGATCAAAATATCGGGTCATTACATTCCTCGTGGCCAATTCTGAAATTTCGACACAATTAAACTTCTCAGTGTCTGAAATAGCTCTCGGAATACCAAAAAAAAGGTATGAAATTCGTGAAAAAGTGGAGCTCCTTTGTATTTCTGAATGGCTCCTTGAAAGAGTTTCTCGAATAGAATTTTCCTTGATGGAACAGGAGAGCGTAATAATCGCGTTTTCACCAAGAGCCTTCGCATTTTCCACTCGTGAATTTTTGACCGACTGAAAAAAAAGATCTTTTTCGGAATAATAGGACGGCTGGAAAGGGACAAGCTATTCGTCCAGGATCTTCCAGGAAATAAAAGCTCGCGGAGGAAAATTGTACAAGTCTTTACGAGCTACTGTTCCGCTCTTACTTCAACCTCCGAACGACTTCCGTATCCGAGTGACTTTTGCTGCGGACCCACGGGGATACCGCGAGAATAGAAAAATTGTCGGCGAAAAGGAACACACTTGGAAGAACAGCGGGAAACAAAGAAAACGAGAAACGAAACGCGAACGGGAAGGGTGAAACTTGTGACGGTCGATTTAGCGCGTCTCGCCTGTTCTATATTTATAATTATGTCAGAGGGCGGCCGGAGAAACGGAAATAACTTCCCTCCCTCTTTCTTCTCTGAAAATGTGGATGAAATTCTTTAAATTAGATTAAAATCTGCTATCAGATTGAATACAGAGCGAAAAATTCAAATAAAAATCATTAAATGAAAATAACTGAAGACTAATTTTTAATGTCCTTATAAACCGTGTTCATTAGGGTGTTAATTCTTAAAGTGCAACAAAGATGAGGTGCAATTGTTTCAAGAAGAAACAGCCTTCCCTGTGGAAGGATACTGAGACAGATAAGTGCAAGAGAACCTGAAAACCAAGATCGGGACGAGAAACGAACGGTGAAGCCCCGAATGGAGAATTTCTTTGCGTCTGAGAAAGCAGACCTGCCAAACGTCTGTCGACCTCTTCGACCATAAACGTCGCCTGTTTCTCCATCGTAGCGGACCACGGTTCTTCATAAATATCCAGGCGAAACTTGCGGTTTCGCAGGCTGAACTCGGCTCGGCTCGGCTTCAAGAAGGGACGTTTATTTTCACGGGTTTCGTGGCTCGAACGACTCGATACACAAAACGGGACATATTTCACGTCCGACTGGTTCGACGAACTCCGTTTTACGGACTCGTTAAACCTGGATACCACGGCTTTCTCTCGTATTCGGATAAGATTTCGACCGCGAAAATCGTCGTACAGCTTGACCGACCGAATTACGACCGAATGGACTTTCATGGTGACAGAATTCCCTTTGACAATTCAGAGAAGAGAGAATTGTTATTGAAAGTCGTTCAATGGTCTTTTGAAAAATCAAAGCAATCATTCTTTACGGTCGTGCTGGAACGAATAAATTTACGTTCGCCGAAGCAAACGGGAGGAATAACAAATTGTCGCGTCGACAACAGGATTCTGTCCTCGATGTACACCCGCAAAACCACGAAACTCGTATTTCATAACGCGATACCAACCGTCCGTCTACGAGCGCGATGACTTTTCTCTTTCCACTAGCCTCCGACTGACAATGACTCACGATGACCGCGTTCGCCATTCCTGGCAGAAATACGAGGACCAGCCTCGTAATCTCGTCCGCCTATGGGTAGACAATTTATTAATTGTCCCCCGACGGGCTTTGATAATTCCATCCTCGTCGCTCTTTCAACGGTTAACACGATTCTGTCCTTTTTCCAGCGACTCTTTTGCGGCGCCCGTTTCGGCGAGGCGCGTTACGAAACACCTTGTCGACCAACGTCTGGAAGCTCTGCCAGATGAATGGCCCACTTGCCGTCACGATTTCCACGGCAAGTTCCGTGGAAAGCGCCTAATCTTCTCGTTTCACAATATATATCGAGCGTGACGAAACGCTTTTCGACCGGCGACGCGTTACGTATTATTAGACGGTCCGAGCATTTAATTACGGGATTTCTTACGGCGAACGTGGATGGGAATCTTGCCAGGAAAAGGGCCTTCCGTAAGCGGTCCGCAGGTGAGATTATATATAGGATGGCGGTGATGCGAATTGTGTTTGGAATATTTGCTTTTCATGGTTTTGGAACAAAGGTGGCAATATGGTGGGGATGGTATTGTGGGCGCTGAGTAATGGGAGAGCTGGGTATTAGGGGTATTGAGCCTAGGGAATATGAGACCTTGGGAATACTGAGTACTGGAGGTATTGGTATTAGACCTTAGGAGTGTCGGGTACTCCGGGTATTACTCCCTGGTAGTATCGAGTACTCTGGGAAATCAGATATTAAAATATAAAACATTTCCAAAACCCACTCACCCATCGACGTGATCCGAATTGCCCTTGGTCGGTCCATTAGCGAATTCCGGCGGAGGATCCGGAGTGTTAGGGCTGAGAGGACTGATGGGTCTCCTCGAATTCTCTCCGAGGATATCCTCAAAGTCCACCATGGGCGCGGTGCCTCGTACAGAAGCTTTCCTGACCAACGAAGGCGACGAAAGCTTCTGATGTTTGATCATGTCCGAAGTGGCACCGTACGAAAACGGTTGACTCGTCTGTCTGGCGTGATAGGGAATGTCTTCGTCGATATAATCGATATTGCCAGGCGGCGAGAACGAGTCTGTGTGCTTTCTATACGAATCGGTGGACGATTCGGAGATTTTTCGATCCGGCGACACTCGATAATCGAACTCCTCTCTTCGATGCTCGATCTTATTCGGTTCACGGTACTCGTTCTTTAAAGTACTATAACTGCTGCTCGAGTTATACGGGGGACTCGATTCTTTTCCGGCGCTGTAACTTCTGTAAGAATCTTTCAACGTAGAGTACGTCGATGGCGAATGGCTGCTCGTGTGACTACTGTAACCACGGCTCTCTTGAATGTACATCTTCTCGTTTCTTTCTCTTCTGTACTCCTCGCTTGGAGGATCCGGCATCGACTAAGAAAATATTCAGAAATTTTTTGTTACCTTTAAAATTATAATAATTCTGCAAGAAAGACATTAAAATTCCTTGAGCTAACGTTGAAACGAATAAAACTTACCTCAACAGTAAGCATCATATCATGAAGAAGTTTATCGAGATCACCATGAGCCTGGTTATCCGGTTCTGGCTCGGGTGGACTAGGTCTCTGTGGTGGAGCACTGCTGATGCCGCTGTCCATGGAAACTGTCAATGGTGAGCCACGGGCACCACCAGCAGCACCCTGGTGTACCACAGCGTACAAGGATCCATCTATGGGACCGCAAGTGTAACCCAATCCACGAGGTGACGTCTGAACAGAGGAACTCGAAGGTGGCGGTGGTGATAATGGTGTTTCCCGTCCTTCTGAAGAAAAATTCCACCGTCAGATTAAGTTTCTTACTTGCACAACCACACGATTCTTAAACGGTTACAAGCAAACGAATTTTGAAAAATTCCCAACATTCGATGCCTCATCCTCGGTCCTGAGTTTACTGTAACAAAGTTGTTCGCGCGCGATCGACGCCCGAGAACAAAAGATCGTCTCGTTAAGTGAGGAAGAATCGGTTGTAAATCGTTTACCCGATAAAACGGCACGGACTAATTGCAACGAAAGGTTCAAGAACCGTCGGTCGTTCGTTCTTCTTCCAGAACGTCGCGCCAATTTAACGCTACTCCACGTCCTCGCGTCACGCTAGAATAATTCGCGTGTTCTGTTCACTGACGTAACATCGTTGCGGTAGGTTGCCGAGATATCGGGTAAAGTCGAAGTTCACGCTGGCTAATGGAAGCGGAACGAGGCAATCCGTGGCTTTCCCTTGGATTTCCAGAAATCCCTGTCACGTAACGCGACAGCCATCTTGCTGCTTTCCGAGAATGTCCTCCGTGTCGAAGCTTGGCAAAAATACGTCTTGCAGGAGGTCGTGATCGAAATTCCAACTAAGGTTCAAAGAGGATAGATCGTCATCTCCGGTGATATCCAACGGAGTATCAGCAGGTAATCGATAGGGAACAGTATTTTTACGATCTTCGATGAATGAAAGATGAAAGCGAACAGACACGTAAGATTATGGAAATTGGATATCATAAAAACCTTTCCTTCGTATCTCTTTGCATTCCTTTGCCATATGATACGAATTCAGAATAATTATTACTTGAGATGAAAATAGTGAAACGTTATTTTGCATTCAGAATCTTTTCACTGCAGTTTGATATTTTCTATATTCTATGGAATAGTCTGGCAAGAAAAGTGCACTCATAAAAGAGTTGTAAAACCGTCAGTACTTATAGACGTGCCATTAGCCTCGAGTAGGTAGTCTCGCCAATGATTTTCTCTGTACGAGAGTTGGAATTTTTTAAGCGTAGCTGCATAGTTGTGAACATTTTTGGTAAGGATTCTGACCACGATAAAAATAAATGCGAAACCATTACATAGATTATCGAATCATCGTTTTTGGTATCAGAAGGAGAATACGCAGCGTGGGTTTTGTACTTGATGAATAACAATAATCAAATATTCTGATCACGGAATGATTAATAATTCAAAGACAACTATATTTCATCTCCACCTCGCAATTTTATATCACAAATTAAATTCCAAGATCCTACCTCCTCCATCTCCTCATCAAAGTATACCGAGTCTCGAACCACTCAAATTTCTTTAAAAAACGGAATTGATGATTCCCTCGGCAGAACGTCTTCTCATCACTTTCCCAGATTAAATCTCCGAGCAGTTCAATCCATCTCCTCGTTCCGATCTTAAAAAACGACTAAAAAGGATCACACCCTTTTAACCAACATTGAACCGGAAGATTCGAAAAAGGACACCATGTAGAAAACCCTCGAAGAAGGGATCTCATCTGAATTCAATCCGTGCCAGTGCTATCGCGACGACGAATCGCTTCAGGTATAAATCATTTTTTTATTCGATCGCCGATATATTATATTCGCGAGGGCAGCCTGTTCCTCAATGACGGCCGATCTACCTTGGATCGATGGCAGATGGAACGCATTTAACACCCGCGCGAATGCGAAACACTCGAGTACCGCGAACGAGCAGCCTGTTGCTGTTGCTCGTCGATCGAGATCAGAGGATTATTGCACTCGTCTGCCAGTAACCAGCTCTTTAAGAACTGGAGTAACATCTACACTCCCTTTCATAAGTCATGTAAGCCCTTACCATTTTGAAATAAATCTTATAAAGTACAGTATACCATGGTTGTATTGATTCTAGTAAAAAAATCTTCCTGTATTTCCTTGGCAAAAGAAAATTCTTGCAATTTTTTTCAACGCCTGAGGTGGATTTTATCGTGCGTTGGAAACGTTCGAAAACACAACTGCGCAATATATCCAGGGAATATTTGCAAACCGCGATAAGCGACTGTTACAATAAGGATACACCTTTATCGGAGTGTCTTTACTTGGGGAATAAATATGAATCGCAGTTGCGATAAAACCGTTTGTCAGCTATGTTTTTAATAATACAAAAGGAACTCTTGTTCTGTTGACAAAAGGATGGTATTTTTGGTAGGTGGTCTCAACTTGTCCATTGCCAAAGTGGAAAAGGCCACATGTAGTCAGACATACTGATAAAACTTGACAGAAGTTATTCACGATATCAAAATAAAATTAATTCTACAATTTTTTGTTAAAACCATTTGTGAATCAAATTTTTCCAAGAAAAAAAAAATTATTATCAACGATTATACAAAATAGTGAGTAATATACTTCTAATTAATCAGTGGAGTGTGATAAATTTTTAACGTATCAAAGTTACATATAAGAACAATATTGCTAATGGAATAACTTGATAATAATGACTAATCAATGATTAATCCGCTTATATTATCAATTCAAGCTAAGTTAAATACTTCCTTTTTAAATTATTTATTAAAATTATAGTGCCATTAATGACGCGCTAAAGAAGACCACCCTGAAGTTTTTCGAAGAACCGAATTTAACTCGAGGGCTAAATTTCGGGGTTTCGGTTGATTCGTTGATGGTTCCCATGGACGTAGCCCGAAGAAAGAATCTTAAAGGAAGGTAATGGTTCCGTATCCCCGAAATTGCGTGTTCGAAGATGTTCGTGCTCTCTCAAAGAACTCCGGCACTAGATTTCTTAGAAGACTTTGTACGTTTTATCGATTGTGTACATCAAGACGATCTACGAGCAGCACTTAACGCGTGCAAGCCGCAGCTGCAATTGCGACTGTTGTAGATTATCCAAAGGATAGCCGTGTGTCGCCTTTGGCCAATGGTCGCTCACGATTCCCGCGGATTTATTGCACCAAATGATACGTCCACGCAACGATTACGTTTCAGCTCGTCTGTTATTGCGACTCGATTCTCGCGGTTTCCTTTTGAAAGCTATGTGCATCGGTGAAAATGCCGATCAGAGCCAAGGACGGAATTGATCGAGTGCCAATTCAGTTCAGAATGACCAGAGAATTTGTTTCGTGCAAAAAGACACGAGTGCAATTGTCAGATGCACATGCACCTATGCACCTAAGAAAAATTAAGTTTCTGAAAATGCATTTTCCTTTGAATCATTTTCTTGTATTTTCTTAATTACTGGCCTATATTAATTATTTAATTTAGAATGAAAATTAATTTTGAATTCGAATTAACGTGACATTTGCAAAATGCATTCTGTCCAAACTTTTGCCAGGCAGTGTACATTTTCCCCGCGCAACGATTTCAACATCCAGCTTCGCCTCGCACTGTTTAATGAACACACACTCGGCGAACGCGCGTATCTTTACGGCAGGAGAGAATATTCAGACGTTCTCCGAAAGTGCCATATTTTGCCGGCTACGAAACACCTTAAACCACCCGATACATTTATGCCCTGGGATTCTTTCTTCCCTCACACCAATTTTCAGGATGTACGCGTATATTAATAAGCGAGCAAAGCAGAGAGGCTGCTGCGCCGAGGTGAATATGGTAATTAGATTCTCGCACGAAGACGTCATCGCTTTAGCCGGTTCTCCCCTTCTTTCTCTCACCCGAAGGTTTCTCCGTTTTCCTCCCTTCTTTTTTCCCCTCCATTCACGTAGTCATGCAGATCACTCTTGAGGCTAGTAAAATTCGCCATTGACCGGCGTTTTGAAAATTTGAAAATGTTTAATTTCTTTAATGGTTTCCCTTTCGAATATTCGCGCACGACCGTCGCTGACCCCCGTTATCTTTGGCAAAGAAGGGAAAGAAGGAGGAACAGCAGAGGTAGAGGAAGAGAAAGGGAGACGTACGGACGAATTACTCGTTTGACGGCCTTATAGAGATTCATGGGACGCCGATGGGAAGTGGGCACCAATCCAGACGGAATATATACCTTCTTCTTTGGGACCGATGACAAAAATGCACAATAAGAGCGGGGGCGTGGTGCCCATGGGCAATTTTGCCTGCTCCTTTTCATTCACCCTTCCTTGCAATACGAAACTCGAAGAACATGTCCCAATAAAAAAAATGGCAAAGAAAAGAAGTATGGTATTATACAACACGTACGATTTCAAAAATAGATATCGTTCGCGTAATCAGAGATAAGATTCGATAACGTCACCTCAGGTCACGAAATTGCAGTCGGTTGCCGGATCGATGATGTTTGCTGGAGAGCGATTTTCACGAAAAATCATCGGTGATTTAGCACGATGAAGTTTCAGCGAGGAGAGAAGAAACGCGTGTTCCGTTCACCGGCAGCACAGAAACGGCACTGTACGTTGCAAATGCTGCACGATGCTGATCAACCACCACTACCAACACCGTCATCGCGATCAGCATCAACCACCACCACCCAACTACGTCACACCATCGTTCACCAGCACCAACGAACGTGCTATCGTCATCATCATCGGAGGCAGGCCTCGTTTCTTCCTACGCAAGAAGCTGTCATGCCGAACTTTTCATCTGCCTCCACACTCGCCGGTGAATAAACACGCGTACACGTTGTCTTTACACACACACACACACACACACACACACACACCGATAGTGTGTAGTGTTGCAAGTGGTACCGATCAAGGAACACGGCCACGCCGAGGCTTCCGTGTAACGATGCTAGTGTCTATCGAGGCGGTTATTGTTAGCTCGTTCCTTCGGACGCTGTTACACGCGTGCGAATTTCAATGCATTTGGCAATCGCTCTGTAACTTTATCATCGCGATGGGAAAATTGAAAATTGCAAATTGCATGACATTGAATTCGAGGACCTCTAGAGTCAAAGGGTTAATTGTATCACTTGAGAAGAAAAGATTATTCAATTTTTTTGTTTTAATCATCTCTTTGTAGGCGGCTCGTGATTTTGTATTCTTTGAGACATCAGCATTCACGTGGTTCATAAGTTCCTGACCTGCGTAAGCGTGTGTGGACTTTCAGGCGTACTTTCGAAGTGGTTTGTACGGGTATTGCGTGTTCACGGAGAGACCCCTCTACTCATACGATTGGCCTCCACTCGCCAGTCCTTCTACGGCAACACTCCGCTTCGCACAAGTCTGCTTCGTCGTTGTCCTCGTCCCGGTCGATCGTTCGAGCCGATATTTTGTGCGTGTACGCACGGGTGTCGTTTCGGCCAAGCCTACGAGAAAACGGTACTCCGTGCCGTGTACCGCCAGCTAAATTCGGTACTTTGCTTTCTGTACCGTGACGACACGATTCGTCTTCGAGATCGCGGCTTGTTAACGCTCGACTTTCCGGAAATGAGAAATGTTAGACGCATGGATTCTGATTCAGTTGACTACCTTGCGTTGTATCCCTTTCAGGAATCAAAAATTCTAAGCACTCAAAAATAAGAATCTTCCCTGACTTAAATTAATCACCCTCCATCCTTGATTATCCCAGTGATCATAGTACGAAATAATTCAGCGTATTCAGAGTAATTATCGTCGAACATTGCCTTACGAAGGCACAATCGTTTCTTTGAGAGCGTGAACCTCGTATCGCGTTACGATACACGCTATTTTAATCGAGATCCGCGTGAATCGTTGTAGAGACCGGTAGCGGCTCGGTGCAAATGAATGGCCGGCAATTAATAATTCATCATCCACCGGCACGATCGGGCCCGTTGAAAGGCCACGCACACGTGTGTACAGGTAAGAACGAGCGTGCATGCTCGCAAAGGACACGTGCCATAACGCGTAATACTCATCTATGCCGGCTGGTACGAGCCACATAATGCGTGCTCGATCGTCACACGCGATGACTACTAATTTTTATCGTGCATTCGTTACAATGTACTTTGTACTGGAATGATTGCATTTGAATTGCAAACGAGATGATTAAATTTCAAACGAAATCCATACGAAATAAGGATAATAATTTTTATTGATATAAAACTACGTTGCTAAGCAAAGGAAAATGATTAGGAATTAAAACGAAGCAGATCGTCGCTTGTCAATTGTGCTCTATCATCTATGATTTGTTATAGATCACGTAACCGATCGTTCAAGTATCAATAAAAGACGCGTGCCGAGAGGTATAAGCAACGTAACATACGTATATGAGTTTCAGGTCGGCGTCAAGTATGCCAGCGTGCATTCACGAGAATAATACGTGACACTCGTAACGATTACTAATCACGTTCGCTGCATACACGTGTACCAGTCTCGGTTGTCGGACAGATCTGTGTTAAATAAGTATAAGGGACGTAGCTGGAACTCCGGTAGCCTAATAATAACCCGTTTCGAGTCAGAGGTCAGACCGCGTAATGGGCTCATATGTCACGTGTAATTTACATAAATGTACTGCACGAGGTAACTAGATCGTAGACGGAGTCCTCGTTGCACGCGGGGACTTACTAATCAGCTTCGGTTTCGAACTGCAACGTCTAAAGAAGAAGTTTAATCCTAATTATGCAAGCTATCTACTTCGTGAAAAATTAGAAGAAGAAAATAATTAAAACAATATTTGGAAAATATGAAAATTTAAAAGCTTGATTGCCATTTCGATCATAAATCATCCAAAATCATCGAGTCGACCGGGTGTGACTCATGGGACTTAAATCCAGATCACCGGTGTTTGTCTGACCACCACGACTACTGATTCTCGCGGCCGTCCGAGCGTATCGTGGCTATTTCTACTGTCGGCCCAGTGACGAGGAGAACAGAGGGAAAAGTTGGTCAGCTAGCGTTGGCAAGTGGTAGTGGTATTCCTAGGTGGCTGATCTAGGACAAGGACGCGTGCACGATTCGTGGGTAAGGTGAGAGGGGACACGCAGGAAAGACACGAAACGCAGGATTGGGAGAATCGGATGGTCGCAGAAGCAATAACCATCGCGGAATTGCGGGGATAAGTCACGGATGATCGCGCGAAACGAGATCCTGCTCGTAAAACAGCTTCGCAAGCATCGATTACGCACGCGTTTGTGTTGCTTGAAATTTATATCGCGGATGCCGAGGAAAATGATGACTAGTGGCAATTTTTAGAAGATTGTACCATCGGTTTTATTTTTGATCCCGAGCCGGAATGTTTTGAACGTGGAATCTTAATCAGCTGAAGAAAGAGGAAAGAGGAATTCTTCTGAAACAGCATATCATTCTTTCCGAATGTTCAGTGACGTATCGATTCCGAACGAATGCCTCTGCACGAAGGGGGAATTATTTTTAACCGGTCTGTTGAGAAACAAAGCGGCGTACGGTGTGCACGCTGACTCTCAAAAATCGTTTCCACGGCTCGACCTCCGGAGCCTTTTGTTCGGTCCCTGTCGAAGAAATTGTGCGGCGCAATCAGAAGAGAAAATGTTCCTCGTACCGACTGGATGGGGAGCGAGAAAGATAGGGAGAAAGGGTTGAGGACAGAGAAAACAGAGACAACAGGCCATTGTCTTGTCGCTCCGGCCGTACGTCTTCCTGCTGTTACGTCACCATTGTTTACTCTAACCCCGAGCACTCCCTTCGCGATACCTCCTGTACTTTTATTTCGTCACTTCGGTATCCATTGTGCAACCGATTCGCCCTTTTACGCCGCTCAACGGGGCCCTGGGGTTGATCTTGTCAAACGGTTCCTCTAAGTCAAATATTTTATTTCAGATTTCTACATTTCTAAGTTTCTAAATTTCTAACGTCCCCAAGTTCCAATAAGTTCTGAAATATCCTTCTAAGCAATTAGATCGTTCGATAACGACCCGGAAGAACAGTTACTCTCCCAATTACTGTCAATATTGAATTTTAAAAAAATCTATATGACTCTCAACTCGGACTTGAAAGCATCTGGAGAACAAGGATCGCGACTAGTATCGTCTAACGATGCTTCAAACGAGTCGTGAGACTCAGCCGGCAGCTTGAACGCAGGGCAAAGGTCAGCATTGCAACGTTGAACTCAACAAATTGAAAGCGGCTTCGCGTGGCACAAACTCGAAGAGAGATCGCGTTGTTCCTCTTAAGAGATATTACCGTCTCAGCGGCGACAACGTGAACGGACGAACGACGGATGGAAGCGGACTAGAAATCGTCAGAAGAAAGCGGTATAATTATGACGTTCGGTCTTGACAATATCGACAAGCAGCATCCTTTTAACGCGTGTGCCCACCAGGTGAAATCTCTCGAGGCCTCGAACGGAAATCGTAGTCAACCGCGTGGCAAGTTCCATGTAAGGACCGTTTTTCCAAAGATTACGACCGGCCATCACTTTCCAGGAACAGACTTTCCAGCGGTCGACGGACCCTGTTTCTCGGAGCGAGAGTACCCGGCGACAGGCTGATTTACCAATTTTGGATCAGAAGTCTCTATTCTCTGCACACGATTTTCCCCTCTAGCGGAGCGGTTTCCATTCGAAGAAACGCGCTCCTATTTTGGAGGTTGCTTGTAAAATATACAAGGTGTATCTTGACACATCGATACCGGTGTCGTGAATACGGTCAAGGGATTAGAAAAAAAAAGAAGGAGAAAAAATATTTGGACTAGTGGATGTTCCACTAGCCGACGGCGAATATTCTCTTCCCACATCCTAAGACTCAAATGGCTACCGCCTACATTTTATCAATTAAGCCTAGTTTATATTGGTAGAGTAAATGGCCGAAGGCTGATAGAAAAATCTGTTTACTATACCCGTGGAAACGAATGGGCGAGTAGTTAATAGAATACGTAAGCAGAAATCAGATAATGGGTAAATTGAGAGTACTGGTGTACTCTATCATTTATTCTATTAAATGGAAATTAGGCATTATGTAAATTGATGACTACCATTAATGAGAATTGCTCATTAAGTATGTATATTGCATTAGGATGCTCTAGATTTGTTAAATATTTCACGAAAAATTGTAAGCAAAAATATCTTCATTTTTATCACCCTTTTTATCAAAATTAATATTTAATTTTGAAAATATTCCCACGGGTCTATAAGATTGAACTCACCAAATACAATCTCGACGTTTTAGAATGTTCCAAATACGTTCCAGCGAATTTGACACTCGGACTGGTTTTCGAGTCAAAACTGCGATCGAATTGCACAAACAGGTCCGATATATAATGGAAACATCGTAAGCACCAGGAGTTGGAGTAACGTAAACAAAATCACGCGCACAATTGGCCGTTCGAAGATCAGAGATTGCTCTGAGCTTGGTGGCTTCGGCGTCGAATCGCGCGAAAACTATCGAGCTCCTCCTCGTCCCGAGAGGCGTCCCGACGCCAAGAATAAACCGACGTCTCTCCCCACTACGAAAACCACCTTTCATATATAACCACCTTCGTTTCCGTCTCTCCCTATCGCCACGAAGAAACTCACGAATTAATTAACTCGCCAACGAGACAAGTGCAATTAATATTTGCAAATTCATTAAATATTAACGACCGTTTCACGGAGGAACGATCCTCTGCTGGAGATATCTCTTTAAAAGGCGAACGGAATGTCGCGAAGAACTGACCGTGGAAATAGGAATGAGAATAAAACACGAAGAATGAGAGATCCAGAAAAGCTTTCGTGACGTCTGCAGGCACAGAAAGTCGATATCTTAATTCGATCATTCGGTATCATTAAGTAGAACAAGAATGGCTGAAAACAAAAAGGGTGCAAAGAACAGTGGTGTTCTCTTCAGGAAGCACTCGATTCAAGAGGGTTGCTCTTAATTTTAGATTTTCATATCGCCACGAGGTTCCTTGGCCCTGTTTTCTTAGCTCACGGTTGAATAAAATCGATAGAAAGAACGCATTAAAGTTCTTTGTAGTAGAAGAACAGTACTGTGGTAAGAGATCTTCATAGAATCAAGTGTACTTACTTCCCAAACGATTTCAAGTAAAACGGGTGAAAAGCGTCGGAGAAGAATTGTACTCGCGTGTTCGAAAGGTTGCAGAATTTTATTTTATGGAGTTGAAACGTTGAAAAATTGGTTCATTGGGGAGTCCATACTTTTCTTTCAACGCGGAGGGTAAAACTTTTGCGCTGACTAGTAGATCACTATAGCTCATCGGGTCGTTAAAGTCGATCGTTCGCGAAGCGAGAATAACGCTCTTAGAATTTTATTTTCTATCGCGCGGTTGCACCGTGTGGGTTCACCTAACTATGCTATTTTACTGCTCCAGGGTGAATCTGGAAAAGTTTCTTGCTGTAAGAAAGTAGGAAAAGAAGTGATAACTTTTTACGTTACATTTGAGAGACCATTCACTGCTGACCTCTCGCAGTTTCTTTTTACTTTTGTTAAAAATTTTATTTCATGAATTGAAATTGTGAAATTATTAACTAACAGTACTTTTATTACATCCTCTATGATAGATGGGATACGATACCGATATTTAAATCACAGTATGGAATATAAAAGAACCACCCTTTCGACCAGAAACATTCATCAACTTCTATTTCGATACATTTCGTCAGAGACAAGAGAGAAATGAAAAACTGCCGGCGACATGACATGGCGCGTCGATAACAGGAAGAAAATCTGTGTCAGTTTGACGGAATATAAATGTGTCCGAAGAATGAAGTCAATAGAATCGATTCGAACCATGACAGTGACAACGTTTACATTTTACCGAATGGTTATCGTGAACCAAGATTGATTTTGGTTCGGTCACACCCACGTTTTGGCTAAAAGACAGACGTTCGATCGTTATCGTAGTGGTTAACCGATCGTTTAGTAATTGGCCCAACCCATCATCCCTCTGTTTATCTCTTTCACCCTTGTGTTTTATCCGCAACCCCTATCGTTTCATCTTTCCACCTGTCTTTTGTTTCATTTTTATTTTCGTAACCGAACCAACATCGTCAATAATTTGGGTCATAGCTTTATTGGAAGCACGGGTTGATAGCTAACGAAACGAATTGAATCGGAGTCGTCTCCCGTTTCTTTCCCCTCACTTTTGACGGACGCATCGCGCTGGTGACGTAATCGTTCCGAATATTCGAAATGGTTCGGTGAACCAGAGGGGAAGCGTGGACGACCATTCGTTTCGTTTCGTTTAACGTAGGTCGGAATTTGAGCTGGGGAAATCGGACTCGTTCCAGTTTTCCTCGTTCTGCTGGATTTCCAAATTTACCTACGGATTCCCAAGTTCCTAGGTTCCCCAGGTCCCAAGCTGCTAAGTTCCCCGGGTCCCAAGTACCCAAGTTCTCAAATTCCTAAGTTCCCAAATTCCCAAATTCCCAAATTCCCAAATATCACGATAGGAGCAAGCAATCCGCCTAAGAACACCTTCCATCATGGACCTTGCCCATCCACCGGCCCGACCTTTGATCTATTTCCGGCCGACGACGGTGTGTCGCCACGACAAACCGTCATTTCACCTCCGCCTCGCAGGACGTATTTCCGGCGACGTTAGTCAGCCAGTTTAAATACATCGCATTAACTGCTAACTTTTCGTCTCTCTGTTTTCCCTCCCCTCTCTACCTGAATGCCCGCTTTCGATCACCGTTCTCACTCTCGTCGCAGCCAAGTCGTATTTCTGACTGCTTCCCACTGACAGATCGAGGTTAATTGGCTGCCATTAGGACGAAAATTAGTGCGAATTAGTCCCCGGACGATGAGTTCCGTCACTTGAATTACTGCTCACCAGTTTTGGTCTATCAGTTAATTAATCGTACGCAGCATCGTACCGTTACTCGCTCGCAAACACCCCGTTCGACTTGAAAAATCTTCCTAACCAGCTTGACAGATATCGCGAGTGTCGTTCTTCAAGTTGTACCATTAATCATTCTAATACTCTCATAATTTTCCACTTCAATTACAATTCGAGTCCATTTCTAAATTATCCTCTTCAATTTCTATAGTTCCTCTCAATTCACCTTCGACAGTGTTTTAACTAGCCTCGCCAGTGACCTCCTAGTGACCTGATCTAACGCAGCACCGTGGCAATTGCACCAAATTAGACCGTCGCGTTGTAATCTACTCTAATCTAACTTAATCGAGTGCCTCGTTCCACGCGAACTCCCTTGGCTCCGTTAGCTATCATTGATCAACTTCTTGAAATTCCCTCGTTCTACTCGTTCACCATTTACTCATTGTTACATCTCTATGCAAACCGTAAACGATGCGAGTTAAGAGATGAAAAGACGAAATGGGTCACTCACCATCGTCGCTGATTTCGAGATTCGTGTAGCTGTCCCAGTGTAAGATCGGATCGTGGTGTGCGGAGGCGTGCGGCACAGCAGGCGTCGGTGCAGGTATGGGTCCGTCTTGACGCTTGGCGTCGCTGGCAAAGTACAGAGTCACCACGCTATCCGGAGGACATCTAGGATCGTCGCAAGCCACGTCCAGTTCCGATCGAGGGAAGGACACCACGTTCTCCGAAATCACGCACGTGTGGAACTGCGGAAACGAATACCGATCTCTGCGGATACCCAAACGATCTTTTTCTTTTGTTATCGCTGTGATCCACGTTTTTCCCTCCAATGTGTAACGAGACTCGGAAAACCGATAGGATCTCAGTAATTGCATCCTACGAAGATCGCGAGCTGGTGTTACATTTGAATTGGAAAAGTTTGTGGGAAACGATTTCTGTTACGGTTCGAAGGGTTTTTGAATTATTCGTTTGTGGGAATAAAAGAATTGTTCGTGGTTGAATTTATGTTTAAACGATATCATCTATCGGATAGCTTTTATCGCCTCGTGCCTTACCTGCAGGGAGAACATCACTTCTCGGCTCTGCTTCGAGTACACCCTGTGGTAACATTTCACCAGAATGTCACCCCTCAGACGTAGACCCCCGAGATTCACTGTGAATTCACGAGCATTCGTCACGGAATAGAGATCCGACGTGTAGACTGGAGTGAGCCCTTCGTACACCTTCAGGAAGGCTCGACATCCCGTGGGTTCGAACAGTGGTACACCGAGGACCGTGAGATGTGTTAAATACAAAGGCGACTGACTGATTCTCAACGAGCCAGATAACAGACCGCTGAAGTATTTGATGTACCTGCGAAAAGGAAGAAAGAAATTTTTCAATTTAAACTTTCAACTTAATACCTCGGGGAACCACCATCAATTTAATGTAACAGACTAATTAAGACGAAAGGAACTTTTTCTAAATTTCGTTCAAGGTATTAAGCAGAAAATTTTAAATTAAAAAATTAATTACTAATAAAGTAAGAAGCGTATCGAATTTCAGAATGACGTTCGCTGGAATTAAAACACTCGACACGACAGAGTTATTAGCGCCCTAATAATGCTTCCCAGAAATCCCACCATTTATATCACTTAGGTCAAGGTGAAACGAGCTTTTCTACCAGCTTTCATCAAGTAAGATAATCGTAACGACCAATTTCGGTTACATCACGTAACACTCGAGGGAACAAAAGAAACGGTCTAGGATCGTGTCTGACCACGAATGGACACTTCTACGTCGTGTAAAAATACCAAAGAGGTGATTATGAAACATTGAACAAGTACGACATCGCATATGACCATGAATGGGCTTTTTTTATAATTCTTTCGTGTATTTACTTCACTCTCCGATACAATACACCGTGTGAAAATCTAAAAACAGCTGTCTATTATTAATTCCTGTGCTCATTGCACATGTTCCAATATACTGTGTGAAAATAACAAAAAAGGAATATGCCATGAAATCTTTTTGTAAAATTTTTAATTACAAGGACTATAATGCACATTGTATCTATACTCACTGTACTGTTTTTATATTAAATAGTATCTTTGTACTTTCAAAATCAAAAATAAATTTATTTGCAACATCCACATAGGAAATTGAAAATTTCTTTCACCCTCCTAAAATCTCCCGAAACCAGAGACTGCGTACCACGACGATAGATACACCCGATCTGACCACGGTATTTCTAAGAGACCCCTATGGCTAAATAACCCTCGTAAACTCTAACCACGCATGTAAACCTGTCAACCCTTATCCATCCATACGAAGCATCATCAAACATGTATCACTCGCTGTCGATCCAAAGTCCTCGTCGCCTTTGGCTTTCCGTCGTTTGACGCGAGCACGATGATCGTAATGATCCCCCCATCGAACGGTCTGTCCTTATACGTATGGAACGTCCCCATGGGCACGGTATTCGCCGCTTCTTCTTCCTCGTTCCCCGACCGATCGAGTTTCCCCATTAATTCCACGAGCAGCAAGCATTTGCATGTCGTTAGCGTGGCCGTACTCTCGCGAACGTATGAATCCATTATCGAGGGAGAACCTTAGCCTTCCGGAGCATAAGCTGCACACCTTAGGTGCCACCGGGAACTGGTTTTTTCCCTGACGATGACCGCCGATCGTATCGGGCTTCGTTACGAGCGACACGCGAGTATTCGTGAGAGGAGCCCGCGAAATTACGGCCGTGAACGCTCACGATGCTGTATAATCGGCAGGTACTTTGGCATCATGCTACTTTCGACCGCTCTTCCGTGTTTGTCGTGTGTATTACAAGTCGAAAATTAATTGAAACTCGGGGAGAAAGGTGCCTTCGGTAGCAGCGATACTTAGGTTTAGGCTTTCATCTCTGCAGAGACGAATAGTTGGCTACTCGAATGGTTTCAAAAAGAAAGAACCGTAATTGAAATTTATTTATTCGCGAAAATCACTTGCTGATTGAAATTAAGAAATTTCTCCTGCAATTGCAAGTATATTCTGGTATGTTCTGTATTAAAGAGATCGATGATTACGAGGATGACGAGGCTCGTAGACTGCACGCAATCTACCAGGTGTACAAGTACGAACGTTCAAGGATGCGTACGTAAACCTTGCCGGTATTCTCTCATGGGATTTATGGGACTGTTCCACGATCATTTTATTAACGTTACAATACGGAAAAGTTTTAGCTTCCGTTTCCTATCAGAACATTTCATGTAAGTACCTCGAATAAGTCTCAGTCCAAGGCTGAAGGCTTCATTAAAACGAAAATGGTTACACAATTCCTAACTACAGATATCGGTGAATCGAAGAAACTAACAAGTTGAGAACAACCTGTGTATCAAAGATAAAAAAATCATAATTACTAGTTCATTTTTCAATCCTTGACATGCTCATTAATGATGATATAATAATTTACGTAAAACAAAAAAGAGGAATATGCGGATTTACGAGCTAGTCGAGCACGGGATCGTGAGTTTTTAAACAAGGATCAAGGAACTTTGCGATTAATCATTTCCAGTACTCTTTCATGACCACACCCGTGAATATTCTTATCGTCGTATATCAACAACTAGTAACATCATGCTCTGCAGCCATTACCTTCGATGCGACGGAACCTGCAGGGATCCAATCTTGTCGTCGAGGAATCTTCTCATAGCGAACCTGTCTAACGCCTGGTCACGTCCACCGCATATGCTGCTGTAGTTCATATACGCAGAAACAGCCACGCCCAATCGTTCCTTGCTTCCCCTGAAGACAGTCGAGCAATGAGCTTCCGGCTTTCATAGAAAACCATCCTTCGTCCTACGACAGACTCACCTGGCGTGAAGAACCACCACGCGATTCGGAGCACCGTTCAACCAGGAGTCCAGCTCCTTGCACAGGGCGCACAATCTCTCCAAACTGGGTGCCAATCCTTGCGGCCAACCTGCCTCCCGGGTGTTCGGTTCCCCCGGGCGACCCGGTGACGAAAGGTTGAATATCTGAAAGTTGAATCGTTCGATTGAGTTTTATAAAAATCGCGACTAAAGCGATAAAAGTCCAGGAATAATCTTGAGAATCTAGGAATTAAAGTTAATGAAAATGATAGTTTATTAAGTTGATAGCTAAAGATGATTTTCTTCTAAAGAACTTCAGCGCAATTAAAGAGTAATCCCCGTTGGATATTAACTGCCTGAAAGATAAATCTTATGCTGAATGTAATAATTGAGTTTTGCAAGGATTATCCGACGGCGCGCCGTTTATCTTACCATCGCTTCAGTTTAATAACGATGATTATTTAATAAAAACATTACGCCCAAGCGAACTACCATTAATTCACTGGCATCCTTTCAACGCTCACCATATAATTATCAGCATGCTTCCCTCGCAGGAGCGCCGTAGCGTGTTCAAGGACCCCCTGCGCATCCTCTCTGTACCAAAGAGCAATGATCCTTTCGGTGACGTAACAAAGTTCCATTACTTCCGTGACGCGACCTCCGCCCTTTCCCGATCCTGTCGTCGTCGCGTCCGCGCCGACGCCCGGCGTCCTCGCGGGTGTCGTCGCCGACGAGGACGTCTGTATCTGTAAAAATCAACGTCAATTTTTTTTAAATATAAAACGTGAAACGAAATCCCTATTATCTCTTCTCTCGAGTCAGAATGCATAATGGAGGAACAAGAAACCTTGGAGAACTTGGGCGCGTACACGATCCTAACGACCATAGTATCCGGCATGCCGGTGCCCTTATGGGAGTCACGGTGTCACATGGAATCGACATGAAATCCTGCCGCTTTAACGCGAACAACGCGTTTATCCTGACAGCGAAGTCGGCGAAGAAGGATGCGAGGAGAACGCGGCACGACGGAATGACAGACTGGCTAGTATTGTGTTCCGCGGAATATCCACTGGTCCCGCCGGTCTTGTCCAATAGTTGCACCGTGTTTCTCGCACACCTGACGTTTATCTACATACGCTCCTTCCACCATCGAGGTTACGACTCGATGTAACGATTTCTCAGCGAACCAGCTATGATGTAACGAATTCGTCCAGGTAGCGTGACTTCAGTCCGCGCCGCTTCGCGCTCGTCATTAGAGGCGAGACGCATTAGCGAACAGGAAGGTGAGTCCAGTGTGTCGAATAACGCGACAAAGCGAGGCGCGCGAGTAAATCGATTTCAAGGGCAGACAGGAAAAATCGGGGACGACACGAATAACTTCCTTGTCCGTGAATTACCTATCTATCAAACAATTCTACCGGGGTCACTCGAAAGATCACCTGGATGAATTTATCGATCTTTCGAGTGAAATTCTGGGTATCCAGAATTCGAGGACCCAACCATCCTGAACGAGGATCATTAGTCCTCCAAATGAAAAATTAACTCCGTCAGGCAATATTACGACTTACTCGTCCATGACACTAGACAAATCGTTCGAATATCCCAACACGGTGGATTCTTTCTTTGGAAGGATGCGAGGAGACCCCCCGTCGATCTTCGAATCCTAAGCAAGCGTGAGAAACAGCAAGGACATGCAAGCTCGGCTTCCAAGGAACGACAGCTGCGGTAGAGAGTGCAGAACGTAATAGCAATTTCACACGTGAGACCGAAAACGGTGGGAGGGATTTATGTTCGTAACAGAGCGGCGACTTATGCGCCTGCGAGGCTGGC